>NW_019384568.1:270981-271879 GCF_000671375.1 Centruroides sculpturatus
ATTTGAATTAATTCATTAAATTTCTTTTAATTTCAGATATTGGATTTTATGAAACGCTTTGGAAAAATGCCACTCGGAATTTCTATCGCCGGATACTTTTTCGTAAAGAAGACATTTTTCATCAAGGTATGGTTAATTCTATGTCTAAAAATGAGAAATTGATAAAGTTTTGTTTTTTAAACTAAAATAAATGGATAAGTTTCACAATTAATTATTTTACTCTTAATTACAGATAGTGAAACTTTTATATTCCATATTCTCTTCGTTACTGCAATTAAGAGGTGCCACCAAAACCAAAAATTGTGTTGCTGATTAAAAAATTGCCACTAATTTAATAAATGCTACTTTAAATTACGGAAGAAACTTCACTTTTTATGAATTTGGGCAAACTACTATTTAACTATCTGTAAAACTAATCATAACTTTCTTAGTTTCAAATGCTTATTATATGTTTTGCATAAATTTTATTACTTATCTTCGTAATATTTTACTACAGCAATCAAGAAAATATTAAGTCTTTGTGAACACGTAGTAGTTTAAAGTGGGAAACACTAATAATAATAATAATAATAATATTCAATAAAACCCATGTTAACTGTTACTTCTGTAGTGTATAAAAAGGATTAAGATAGACTCGAAAATTTGATATTTTTGTAAATAGTCTAACCTTCAAGTATAAAGCAAATATTAATTAAAGAATACCAAAGTAGGTTAAACGCTATACTTAGAACGCAGTTAAATGCAAAGCACACAGTTAAAGCAATAAACACATATGTCATCCCAGTACTCACATACTCTTTTGGAGTTATACATTGGACTCACACAGATCTCGAGCAACTCCAAAGAAAAACAAGAACAACACTTACTAAGCATAAACAACATCATCCTAAATCCGCCA
>NW_019384568.1:276531-314896 GCF_000671375.1 Centruroides sculpturatus
TAAAACTGAAAGTAAACATTTTATTTTTAAATATTTTTAAAAAATTAAAAATTTTATTGCGATTTCCGACCCCCCTAATTAATTAAATTTATAAAAAATAAAATATATTAATTAAAAAAAATTAAAAACTATTGGAGGTCGTTTTTGACATCAGATAGCCACTTTAAATAACTTTACCGAAGTAAAATCCGTGCACTACAATCTTAGAACGATTAATTAAATTTGATAAAAAACTCCCATTAAAAAACAATTAAGCCTTAATCGAGCCTTATCAAAGGCTCATTAAAATCGCGATAAAATTTTTTCGTGCGGGTTTTTAAGTCCACAAATTTTTTGCAAAAATTTGTGGACCTAAAAAACATTCCAACAATTGAAAAAAAAAATTTTGTCAAAAGTGGCCTTAAGGACCGAGTTTTTCGTAATGCTATTAAACGTGACGAGTTATCTCGTAAATGAGAATAAAGGTGTTTTAAATTAACTCGTACCAATTAATGGTTATCGTTGAACTCTGTCACTTCACCTCTACCTGTGTCACATATTGTAGAATATCTTCAACACTTTGTACTTTTTCGTTTGGTATAGAAGAATAAAGTAAAAATTATGTTTTAATATCTGCGATCAGTTTATATTATGTAATTTAATAAAATAACACTAATCATTTAATACTTTCATTCGTTTTTATTCCACTTTCTTTACAATATTTAATCCTTTAATAAAATAATTCATTTCTTAATTTGAAAAGATTGCCGAAAAGTTTTGCTAGATTGCATGGTCAGCAAAAGCGGTTAGTTGTCCTAAAAAAGTATTAGTCATTTTTCTTAAATGAATCAAATATCCATCGCTATATGCCACCTTGTCACAGTGATCGGAGAGTATCGAGAAGCGCCTTATAAAGAATTCGTGTTATACGAGGTGTTTAACAGACAATACTACTATACTTAACTAAAATTTAAGTTTACGCAATCGATTTTATATATTTCATAGAAATGTTTTAAATTAAAGATCTGTTGAAGAAATTAGCTTTTAAATACCTTAGAATTTATACATATGTTCATACAACAATTTATAGTTAGGGTATAAGCAGAAAAACGCGATGAAATTTTCGAGAGAAATGAAACTTATTTCTAGTCATAGAAATTGAAATTTATCGCGAAGCGAGAAAATATTTTGGATGCAAATAATGATATTTCAATTTTCATCTTTTAATGTCTTCGGTTTTAACTTTTTCTTGACGAATACTTTTACTTTTTTGGCTGGATTTGTTCGACTACTCGATTGCTCTCCTCGCTCGACTTGTGTTTGGACTGGAGAAGGTTCACCCTGCGTTTGTTTCTTGATGGTTTTCATTGGTATCTGCTTTTGCTTTTGTTTCAATCGAATAGGCAATTGAATCTTTTTCTTGACTTCAGTAGGTAATTGAGCTTCTTGTTCTTTTTGCGTTAGTAATTGTTCATCTTTCTTGGATTTTATACTTAACGAATGCACTTCCTGTTTGATCGTTTTAATTGAAGATTGTTTCTCTTCTTTATCTTTCTGTTGCGATTTCATCACCTTTTTCTTTCGTATTGTCGTTAGAATGTCTTCGTTGTAATTTGATTTAGATCTTCCGGGAAGATACGTTAAACCTACAATAATTAAAATAACGAAAGGCAACGGTGATATATAGTACCAGACACTGTAACCTTTCTTTGATAAGCAGCTCCAGTCACTGTGGAAATATCATGTATTAATAAAATTATATTGTAAAATATAATGTAAGTAATGAGGATCACCTACCTCATGCATATTCCAAAATTTTTATCGCAATATGATCCTTCTACTTTTATATAGAGTTGATGATTCGATGGAACGTAACCGAGTGATTCGGCGCTTTGACAGATTTTAGGTTTGCTTTCGCAACAAATATGACATTCCCATTTCAAAGGCAAACAACTGCAACTTTTTAGCCCATTGTCTTTACAAACGTTGCTTATGCATTTCCCAGAACGACAAGTTTTCGATGTACCTATACACGGTAATCGGTCTGGCTGTCGTTTCATTAGACAAAATGACGAATTAGTAGCACATACGTCGGTAGTGTTATGACATAGTATGTTGCTTAAACACTTTATATCGTTGCGTGTATTCAGTTTACAATTTGAATTGCAACACTCGTCTGTAGCAGGTGAGCAATCTTTTTTTCTTTGAATCGTGCACGGTAATGGAGAATTTTTATTTGTGCAGCACGTCTTCTGTATATTACATTTACCGGTAGAGTAATCACAGTCGCAGGATTCTCCATCCTCGACAATTCCATTTCCACACACAGATCGTTGGAGTGACTTCAAACAGAAATCTATTTCTAAAGAAAAAATACAAAGTTACACAAATTTCAATGAAAATTCTAGTATAAAATTACAAAGTAATTAACGGTTGCCATATACATCATATGAGATTTGCAATAAATGCAGAGCAACATAACCAGAAAATGCTAACAAAATATGATAAGATGAGTGCTATGGGAGTTGTATAAGTTATGATCGCATGTAGTTTTACGAAAATGCTGTAGTTCATACAAGGCACTAGAATTGTCTGAAAACACTTAAATTAGGACACGATTCCCTTAGAAACCCCGCGATGCATTTTACGTTGGCACATTGCCTATGCGTTTCCTTGCCAAATCCCATTAAACAAATTAACCGACTGAAACCAATTTTAATTAAAAGTGAAATAATAGTAAAAAAATGAAAACTTAATTACAACCTGACAGCCCAACGATACGCCTTTAAAGTATATCTTCGTTACAAATGCTATAATCAGAAAATGGCAGTCTGATAATTAATGAAAACTGACCCATGTGAGAGATGGCTTTTGAAATCATTAATACGCAACATTTGTGATTGAAGTGTTTTTCTTCATGACATGTTCATAAGTCGTTGTGTTATGACTTGGTAATGAATTGAATTTTTTGCAGTGAAGTGAAAAAGCAGGTATTAAATAGAGAATGAAAAGATTAAGCCTTTCTGTAAAAGTTCGTAGAAAAGACACGCAAGAGAATTTTATAAGATATATACTAAATTACAGGTATTTCACACTCATACATTGTACAGGTACATTTATAGTTGGGAATTAAACAGATGGCAATTGATTGGGTTTGCTTACACGAAGAAATGGCAAGCTACCAGCGGTACATCTTAATTTTGCCTATTAAAAAAATTGTATCTGAAAATAGATCAAACGGTAGGAATGAGAAACAACAATCGAAATCGATAGATGAAGATAACTACGATAAATTATGAAAATCGCTACCGTTCATTGTAGCAAGATGGCATGTATCATGTCATTATCGGATATATTATATAATCTGGTTAAAATTAATATTTTGGAAATACAGTAGAGCCTCGAAAACTCGGCACTCGATAACCTGGCACTCCGGATAACTCGGCCACACCCTGGCAGCGCAAAAATAACCTTAGATAATTAATTTTCATTATAGACAGCTTTATGCCTCATAAAGTATTTTTCTCAGGTCTGTCTTATTTGGGCAGTTTGCTTGAGAATACAAGAATACAACAGAGAATAAACAATACATAGAATTACAGTACAATATTTTCTGAGGAAGCACGCATACTTATCCTTTTTTAACCCCATTCCCGATAACTCGGCATTTTCACAAACTCGGCCACCCTTCGGTCCACATTAGGCTGAGTTTTCGAGGCTCTACTGTATTACATATTAAACCAGACATTGTTCAATCTTCCTTACCTTTTCTTTCTATGAATTGTCTGATTTTCTTCTTGCAGTACGTAGAAAAATTAAAAGTACCGGAAGCCCAAACACGAATGTTAGGATGCATGATGTAATATCCGCTGGTATCTTTTCGTTTACAATTTCGGGGATCGTGTGGACAACCAAATGCATGACCCAATTGATGCAGTACATTTGCGGTACTTCAAGCATTGGCAATTGCAGACCGTTTTCTATATCCGTAACGAAAGCTACATTATTCATTATCTTAACACCGTTAAGTGTTTGATGGGAACATATACCTCCTCGCTTTTCCTACTGAATACGTCGAGTTAGACCCGAAATCTCTATGACAAAAACAGATCAGCATGCAATAGGGATGAGAATATTGAGCTAAATGATCTAAAAACGTCGTATAATTGTATTTAAAATTTTTCCGAAAAGGAGATTCGGGGCTTGTTTCGTCTCGAAAAAGCGTAACCTTCTTCACATTAAACCTTATTCTATCAGGAATTCCATCTTCGTCTAGGTCTAAATTTTTAAAAACATAATCTGCATGCATAGCGTAGAACATCATTTGTCCTACTGTTTTTTCAATGTCGAAATTCATTTTTCGAATGTACGTGTAGTCTGCCAACAGTTCTAACGAGCAACTTCTTCGATTCCTACATAATAAAATGTATAATAAATTTTACACACATTAATAATTGTAAAACAAATGCAACCTTACCTTTTCCTATTGTGAATATTGAATTTACTTTTGCTGGGCTTTGCGTAATCGCAGTTTGTGTCCACCGATTCAGTTTCATTCGTTAGTTCGTCACAAATAAGATTTATATTTTGCCGTTTAATTTTATATTTAACGTTTTTTGCGTCATAAATAATATTCGTATCTTTGAAACCCATAAAACGATACTCACCAATTGGTTCGACATAATAAATATATTTGTCTAATTCTAATCGTGCGGTAAGTATATTATTGTAGGAGTATCCGAAGATTGTGTTTCCTTCAACAAAGAATAATCGTCGCAGATTTTTCAGATGATATTTGTATATTTTGTCTCCTGTGCACAGGTAAACTTTCGTTGCAGCAGAAAAAACGGAAGGTATTTTATAAAGTCGAAATTTCACATACCCTAATCTCAGCATGAAAAAGAAGTAAAGAATATCCGTTTCGTATGAAATATTTTGTATATTAACCCAAGAGATCCCGCGTATCCAGTAGGAATCTTCATTTAAGACACAATTATAAAAATTAATAGAGATTATAAGTCCTATTTTCAGTAATAATTTAAGCCAATGCATTTTTCTGCCCAAGATTTTCTAGTTAAACGTTCGGTTTATCAGAGCAGAATTGTAGAATGTTTCCGTTCGAATATTTGAATTTATTTTTGTTCTTTTTATTAACTGTCATTTATAATCGTTAAAGTCGAATATTAATTATCCAAACAAAAATCGTAGATGTAAGAAAATTCTTCCAAGTTAAAAATTATCACAATTTGGACGACAGTCTAATTTCTTCTCATATAATTGTTTTTTTTTTTTTGTATTTTTTTGGTAAAGATAAATTTGGCACCTGGAAGCGGTACCCAGAAAATTTTACTTTTCTGGNTCGAATATTTGAATCGATTTTATTTTTTATTTTTTAAGTAAACGAATTAAATTTTTCTAAATACCGTATTCGTTAAATTTAAATATTAATTATCCAAACAAAACGTCTGGATGTACGAAAATTGTTCCAAGTTAAAAATGATCACAATTTGGACAACAGTCTAATTTTTTCTCATTAATTTGCTAATTTTGAAATACAAGCGAATACTAAACTAATACCCAAATTAATTAATATAAAGAAATTAAGAATTGATAAACAGTAGAAATCTCCTTTGTTTATGAAACAAAATTATTTTGTTGTGATAATGAACGTTTCCCACGACAATCTTTAACACTCTTACTAGATTATATTAAAATAGAACATTTATAAATCAAATGTACATAAATTCACTCTCCTAATTCACTGTTTTCTAATTAATTCTAATTAAATGATAAATTTCTGCGTTTTTTAAAGTTTTAAAAAACATAGAAATCAATCAATAGAAACATTGTTGATTATAGATTTTATTCTAAGTGTAAAAGTACATCACGAAAATTTATTTCATGCGAACAGGGGTTAATATTACATTATGGTAAGAAGAAAAATACAAGTTATCAAACAAAGATATTATTTACAATGAATTTTAGTGCAACATTAAGGGAATATTTTATTTTATGTGTACTATTTCTATCAGTGTTGATGAAAAAACACTGATAGAAATAGTACTGATAGAAATAGTTATATAAAGCACATCTTATTCAATCAATTGAAATATGCGAACAATATATTAATCTTATGTGCTTTCTGCTTATTATTTTTGTATTACTTTCAGTATAAATCTGTGTGTCTACTGTAGTAATGTATGAATAATTTCAAATGTGTATTTTCTATGTTCTGTCTTTTTAATCACTAGAAATTATTCACATTAATCCACTATATTTACAAAGCAAGTGAATTAATAAAATTATCATTTCATTTATTTTATCAGTGTTTTTTCGAATTTCTTTATTTGTTCAAAAAATTACTAAAATTCAGTTATAAAATTTGAATAAATAAGTCTGCCGATTGTTGATTAATACAATAGAAATTCCAAATTATTGAAAAGTAATATTTTAATTAGTGAAATATTTAAAAATTTCTTAAATATTTGCTCAATTGAATTTAAAGTTTAGCTGCTGTAAAATTAAAATTTTTTTACTGTATTATACTCTATTCCAAGCTTAAAATTAAAATACTTATTAAAATAGTTTAGTTTAAGAGATTTCGAGCGCAGTTCTTCTTGCCGAAGTTGTCTAGGAGTAAAATTTTGTGTGACTAATTCTCATTTTCTAACTGTTTACATTATGTTTCTAAGCGACAACGCGACTAATAATCGATCTGACTAGGGTGATGCCTCCCGGGAGGACTTTCTATGAGAAACTGGTCCCTATTCAGGTATTACAACGTGAAGAAAACCCGGAAAACTCAAACTCCACGTGGCCAGCCCGTTGGACAGGCGCGAAACCACGACCAACTACCAGTGTTTAGTGGTTTTATCCATCCGGCCACTGGTAGGCCGAAATTTTTACTCACTCAGAAGCATCGCTATATCGGCCATTTTAAATAGTTTTCGAATGATATTTATTATGCTACGTAGAAGCAAAGTGAATATAGAATATGAACGTTACAAGAGATCCTTATTTTGTATTTTATATACTTGCGCCACCATAAAGTGATTTCTGGCAACTCCTGTTTCAATTTTAACTTACTTCAACTTCACCTTTTTTTATTTTGCTTTAACTGTATAATTAAATAATAGCCCTGTATCAATAAACGTATACTTAATACAAATGTCTATTTATAACGGGACTGTTATTTAATATTACTCCAAGTTTTCTGAAAGAAAATGTATTTCTGAATGAATTAACGCTTTTGAAAAGTTAATCAGTATTAAAATACAAAGATTCATTCAGAACATTACAATCTTTACAAAAATTTTTTGATTGATACTCTATTGTTGATACTCTTTCTTGATAAATTACATAATTAACAAGAAAGAGTATCAATAATATTATATTTAACTAGCTGCAAGGACCCGCTTCGCTGGGTTTTTATTTGTATGTAATATAGTTTTTTTTTTTAAATATATAAAAGACTGTTTTTCTAGGTAACATAGAATCTAGCTGCAAGGACCCGCAAAAACGCAAAAAACTGCCTGTAAATCTTGCATGCCGCTTTATATTAACACTTTCTTTGTTACTCAACACTTCCATTGTTAACATTTTCATTTTTAACACTTCCACTGTTAACACTTCCATTGTTGACACTTCCATTGTTACACATCTTCGAAGTCAACCACTTTCAACTCCATATCTTCCGCACCCGTATAGCTATCGAGACGCAACCACCGTAGTGCACGAATAAAGACGGGTCTACCACTACATACAACAAACACCATTCATGTGCGATGTGTAGTTTTGGCTAAAAAGTGAAATATAGGGACACACACGTCCATTTATATATATATATAGATTATGTCAACTATTAAAAAGTAGCATTGAACGGTCGTAATAAAGAACTGTTCAAATGATTTTCTGTCGCACTAAATCTGGGCACACACTGTCTCTTTTTATTCATATCCCTTAGTTCGAGTAAGGTCGAGAAAATCGACTCGAGCAGTTTTGCCACCTGAAACACATAAGAAAATAAAAATTATATTTCGTATGAACAAAATGTCTAATTTCTACTATCGGGAAATATGGCAGACCTATAAAAGTGTGTAGTAAAAAAATTTTTATTTCAGCATTAATTAAAGTACGGTACATACGCTACAACAAACAGCCGATAAAATGTTTTCTTATAACAGTGAAACGTTAAGTTCAAAATTTAATACCGAAGTGTAATTTCTTCTAATAAGAAAGTCACGGTAGTGAATTCGCTTCATGTAAAAGTTACTGACTATACACACAACAATTAAAGTTGCCTATTTTCAAAGTTTAATTTTTACGCTCCCAAATGCCTATATCAATTCTGAATATCTTGTTCGAAAGACACTTCTTTGCTTGTGTACGATGCAAAATTCCAGGTTTATATATAAAACGGTTGCCGAAATACCGAAATGTATAAGCAATGAAATCAGGCAAAAAGCTGCATTTTCTTCATTCTTTTGTTTATCGTTTTTTACTTTATACAATATTTTAACATTATTCTTGTTTATTTTACAACTAAATTTATTACAATATAGACACCACGGCGATTTTTGTCTATTTAATCTAATAGCAGTTTCCTGTTCTTTTAACCGTGTCTCCAACTTCCTTCCTGTTTCTCCTATGTAATGTTTCGTTCTTGGACAAGTACACGATAGCTTGTAAACGATACATGCAACCCTGAGTTGGTCCCTCAATATAAAGGTGTGTTCCTAACAAACCTAAATTTCAAACACCTCAATTAAACGGCTTGAGAAGACGGAAGACGATACTTTTACTGAGTTATTTTACTTTTATAGCTTAACTTCAAGCTTACAGATTACAAGCTTCAAATTTTTCTTCCTAGCAGTTTTGTTTTTTACAATTTGCATCCAAGAAAATTGTAGGAAACAAAACTGCTAAGAAAAGCTCGATTGTCGTCTAAATTGTCATAAATTTTTCTTTCCGCAATTGTTTACATCTCACATGTTTTTGTTTTGAATATACAGTAGACCTCCCTTATAACACTGTTGATAATTCTATATTATATGAATTCCATGTTGTACGAGTCACTTAGATTTTACAAATACGTGTGCCGGGCTGTGAACGGCTCACATATTTGTAAAATCTAAGTGACTCGTACAACATGGAATTCATATAATACAGAATTATCAACAGTGTTATAGGGGGGTCTACTTGTATTTTATCAAACGAATTTTATATTTATAAAAGAAAATATTATTTTCCGAACCTTCATTTCAAAATTCTGTTTGATAAAGAAGAAACCACCCACGGAAATTCCAAGAGGCATTTTACCAAATCGTTTCATAAAATTCAAAATCTGCAAATATTTATAAATATATTTAGAGAATATAAAATATTCAATATCAAAATATACGATAACGAACCTTTAATTTGAATTCCAGTCGAAGATTGGCAGGAGCAATCTTATAAATTCCAATAAAATCGCTGTATAACTGTATAAAAAGATGTAATTTAACATTAACAGCAATCTAAAACTTTCGAATGAATATTTTTACTGCTAATTTTTAACACAGTAAAAGGCTTTTGTGCCCATAGAAAACAAAATAACCTTTCTAGTTTAAAAAGAAAAGAAATGAACAATATTACAGGCTATAATAACGAATATCACTGTATATAAGCAAAACTCCCGTTTATCCGTATTTGTTAGTGCAAGAGTGCTCACAGAATCCGGAAAATACAAATAATCCAAAATTGCCCTCTAAATTAAAAAATAATCAAAGGATTTAAAAACTACAGTATATATATATATACATAACGATTCGGTTATAACGTTATTCAAATATGGGTCGGGTTTTATAAGCCAAAATGTATAAATAATCAATAAACATATAATAGAAAATTTTTTTATAACAGAATGTAGAAATTTACATTTTACATTTCTGTGTATAATTCTTGTTTTTTCCCCGAAATTTCTATAATTTAATTTTAAAACCAAATGCGAATAGATTATGTTCAGATTACAATGTAAATACAGTAGAGCATCGTTTATCCGAAACGTCGGTTATCCGAAAGAATTCCAGTCGGCCTAAAGTATAATTTTTATTTGTTTTTATATTTTTCAATGTATTTATTTCAATTGTAAAACATAAAGAAATCATTTTTAACGATACAATAGCCACGATTATTATTTAAAAAAGTTTACGTTAGGCTTAACATCGACGAAAATTCAACGTGAAGAACACTGGATAGGTTAATGTATTTTTTCGTACATGATCGGTTATCCGAAAAATAAGTTATCCGAACAACCCCAGTCCTTAATTGATTCGGATAAACGACGCTCTACTGTATAATATGTTCGTAACCTCATTGTCTATGAACTGTAAAACAGCCATTTCGGGTATTATTAATTGATTTGATTAATCAACATTTATAATTATTATATGCAAATATATTACTTATTAAATACGATATTTTTTTTACAAATAATATGATACTTTGACAATCTTACCATTATTGGAATTTTTGAAGTTAGAATAGATGTTACAATAATTCCTGTTAAGTACACCAACGATGCAATGATTCCCACTATTTTTATCATAGGCTCCAATTCCTCGAATATCACTGAATAGATTATTATACATACAAAATTAGTAAAAAACATATAAACACAGGGAAAGAAATTGCCGAGTTTTTCGTTAAATTGTTGTATTACTTCCCATACTTCTGTATGTTTGTTAATTATTACATTTATAGTGTTTTTTAAGTTTGTAGATTGTTTGTTAACTTTGTTAAATTCATCTTGTATATTAATTAAGCGATAATAATAAATATACCACGCTGATGCACAAAATGTAATAATGTATTGCAGTTGACTCGCACAGTAAAAAACATAAAATTTAAAGTAAATTATACATAAGACCGTAGAGGAATGCGAATTTGTTTGGCTATGTATTACGGGATATAATAAAATATCTAAAGGTATGGAAATCATTATCACAAGAAACGCAAAACAAAAGAAATTTTCGAAGATGAACCTTTCTATCGCTGTCCATTTCTCAAATTCTTCGGGAAATGTACTAATATTGCTCTTCAAACGTAACTCTGTTCTTTTGATAAAACTAAACTGTAAACTGACATATGAAGAATAGAACAAAAGCAAAAATTCCAAAATGAAACTGTAATTAATTAACTTTCTCCAACCAGCGCAGAGAATTCGGTTGTTCAACAATTCCAAGCAGAGTCTGAATGTCCAACTCCATAGAAAGATTTCGACGAACAATTGGTAACGCGAATATAATTTGTCATAATTGACACGATCGTTTCCTCTATTATAACAATTGCATAATTTTAATGGTTTCATTCCAAATATTTTACCAACAGAGACTAACGGACGCAAATAGCACACAGGATGACAAGGTGGGCTTTTCTGTAATATTAATGTGTCTTGTAACGATATAGGATACATTATTTATATTTCGGCCAGTGAATAAACTCATACGATGCTAAGTGATAGCGAAATTTATATCTGAGTAAGGAATAAAGAAAATATTATAATATATATTATTAGATTTATCAAGCAACCTTCTGCAATCAGTTCGGATATTATATAAGCAATAATCAATTATATTCATTCTTTTATATTTGAGCAGCAATATTCATAAAATTCATTTGGTTTAGACGAAAAAGAATGATTTTTATTATCGAATAGCCATTCGAATATTTAATCTCTTCCACATTATTAAACTTTATATGTATAAAACACACAAATAATACAATATATATAAAATTAATACTGTTTAAGTGGTTTTGATTTTCTATTATTGTAGAAGAGTAAACACTGGATTTCCATATTGTGTTTATTTTTCTGCTATAAGTTTTCGTGAACGTTGCGATTTTGCCATTTTATTAGTACTAAAATAATATATTTCCTGTATTTTAATGCAGATTTTGATTATCGTACATTTAAGTTTTCTGTAATTGACTTTTGCTCTTCGAGTTTCATTTCTATTGTTTTGTTTGTAATTATATAATTTTACTGTTCGGAATCAGTTTATATAATATAACGTTATGTAATGTTTGACAGATTGTACGCTAATCGATACAATAATATAATTTTTGAAGGAAACCTTTCATTTTTATTGTTTAAAAAGTAAATCTAATTAATTCTTTATAGAAGTAAATTATAAAATGAAGTGATAATGTGGCCAAATAGATAAAAATCAGCGATTTGCGTTCGATTAACGGGCTTCAGCTTTCGTAGTTCTTTTCACGTATGTAACACCGAAATGGGTACCAGTTTTCCATTAAAAATCGTTCTGGAAAACAATTTTGCTTGATATATTCATATTGTCGTGTTAGTTGGATAATCCTAGTGTTTTGCAACGTTTTCATAATATTATGATCTTATTTTCAACCTTTGGTTGAAAATAAAACCATATTTGTATCTAATATCTGTATCAATATACTGTACTTATTGCATTCTTATTAGTTTTAATAATTCAGCTAAGAAGGGTGGCGGTGCTGTACAACACAATGTTTTGGGAACCCGTGAAATGTCGTTACGGCAGTGTATGGTTCCATGGCACACCTATTTAAAACCACTAGCTTATCTCAACAAACGGACAATAGAAAGGTTTGAAGTTCGCATGTCACGGGATAAAACGAACGTTTGCTCAGCACTTTCGCCATGTTTGTGATCTAGCTTCCGCTTGCTCTGCTTTCACGCTTCGCCATGCTTATATGGCAAGTTAACAGCGCTTTTTAGCACGCTTCAGGGTAATGGAAAAGTGTTAGGACTTTTGTCCGTCCTTCAGATTCCCATATGCATGCGCAATGACTCTACTTTCGTTACCTAAGTGTTATATTCCATTCAATCCACTATTGAGCATATCCATGCCCAGCTTGAAAATTACTATGTAATGATTATTTGTTACTTCTGTAAAAAGAATCATTGTAAAAAGTAACATCTTAAAGAAATGTTAATGTTGCTCACAAAAATAACCTAACTTAGCTATTTGTAAATGAACAATGGAAATTACTAGTTTATATTTTTAAAAATACACACACTTTTATTTATGTAAATTACACTGGAAGGACAATTGGTTCAAAATTCATTTCTAATTCTTCATCTGATAAGCGATTATCTTTGCCTAACACTTAAATATTAACTCTACTGTATATTTATTACAAGCAGAGACTACGAAAACAAACTGAAAGGTAAATAATAAAGGTAGAACACAATTATTCTATATTCAAACTAAAATCTGCGGTCGTTAAAATTGTTTAACTTTATTTTGTCAATATTAACGAAGAAATTTATGCAACCGGCTTGTACACACTTTATAAAACTCATGCAAAACTTTATCTAATGACTTATTGATAAATAGTAATCAAATGTTATTGCTTACCTGAAATGCCTGTTGAGCAAGAAATAAATGCATTCAATTTCTTTGAAGAGCTTTAATGAAAATTAGATTGAATTTTTGTAATGAAGATCAACGTAGATTTTTTTTTCGAACAATGATGCAGTAACATCTGCTCTAAAGTTAGGATCTACTTGTGACAGTGCAAGTTACACTGAAGTCTTAAATACTACCCGTCGCCAAAATCATAGATTTAATTTATAACGTATTATCTAAATTACCTTCAGGCCAGATCATAGACCAAATCTTTTGTATAAAGTTAAAATATACATCAGCAGTTACATTTTTCAGTCACTTCTACAAAACAGCTCAATCTAACTCCGTTTTTAAGGAGCGATTTGCATCTCTGATCGTCGCTGTTCCAAAAAATTCCAGGAAGAAGTTGCTTTAATTACCTGGCAACCTTTAAAATTTTGTTGGAGCCATATGATATATTTTATCTTAAAAACCTTTTATAATTTTAATTATTATAAAATGGCAAAAAAAGCTTAATTTTGAGCCTAGAGATGGGTTTTATAACAATAAAAAATGGCAAATGCTAATAAGTAAAATCGTCATTAAATGCGATCCTACTAAAGATACACACGACTCTTTTATCTCCCTATTCCGGCACAATTAACTAAATATCTAATAGTATCAACTCCCTAATACACAAACCTCCATGAAAATTTTCAGAAAATTGAGACAAAAAACACAAAGAGTTATTAAACTTCAAAGAGGGTAAAGAAACTCGTGCTCTCTCATATACATTAACATCTATAAATACAAAAAATCCCCAGAAGCTTTTTAAATCTAAATAAAAGCCAGTTTCCCATGAAATGCTCTCCCTACAAGAATGGCATGGTTCATACCCAAGTTTTGGGTATGGACGATGCCATTTCTGTAAGGAGAGCTTTTCATGGGAAACTGGCTTGTATTCAGATGTTAGACCCACGTTGAAAACCTGACAAACTGTACGTGGTCAGCCCATTGGTGATGCGCTAACTCGCATCCATCCAATACTTTTAAATGGTTTTATATTGGACATTCCTTCATTTGGTGTTAAAATGGCCACACCAAAAAGTAATAATTTCGCAATTCTTGCGATTCTGACTTTTCAGATATAATTGTGTAACATTGTAATGTAACTTAATCTAAAAGAAATTTAACTTATTCTTTTGATACACGATAGTATTCTTTGTAAACTAAAGCTTGACTGGATCACATGAATCTTTTCCGCTTGTCTACTACAAGAAAATTAGTCTTGTAAATTTGCCTAAAAAATACAGTAGACCCCCTATAAAACGGGTTCATATGATGCGGATTCGTATATAACGGCGAAAAATTGCGACTGTATTCGTATAAACACGCTAAAAGAGACGTGTATGATACGGTAAAACGTCATCGCCAACTCGTGTCGCAACAGGATTGGTCGAATCTAGACCAATAGCAGATATTGCACAAACAGTTGAGTTTAAATAATAAATGGTTTTTGGTAGGTCCGCTGCTCGTTTAACGTCGTTAAAAATTATATTTATATTAATGATGTCTCCAAAGTTCAGCAAATTTTTCGCAGAAAAATAATTTATCAGAAAACACGTGTTCGGCATTCGATACACCGCTTCACGACGAAAACAAGTTTAAGCAATGGCGTAGTGTGGGCACCGTTCGACCACGGATCCTAGTTTGTTTATAGCATAGTTTATATAGATTATTCCAAAAAAGTTATACGTGTTTTGGAAATGTTGAGTCAAATTAGTCTAAAATCGATCAATTTTATGGAAGAAAACCTTTCAAATAGCCGTAGTCCGTAAACTGCATACGTGCCGGGATGTGATTGGCTCATGTATTTAAGGACTCGTAGAAAATGAATTTCATAAAAATCGGAACGTATCTACCGTGTTAAAGGGGAGTCTACAGTATGTCATAAATAGTTTCATTCGTTCTACATAAATTATAAGCAGGTGCATTCGTAAACACAAATACAGCGTAGTGTTTCGATTTACAAAATCATATTTTAACATTTTCAATTATATTTATCTTAATTCATTTATTTCAATATAATATTTAAGTAACTTTATTTTAAAACATGTGTAATTACAAAAACAATTGAATTGTAACAATGATTCAAAATGAATATTAAGTAACAATGACTTTCATTTGTTAGCTTTGTTTTGTTGTGACAAATTCATCTTTAGTTTTAATATCCACGGCAAGAATTTCTTATTTCCTGTGTTTTACTTTTAATATTTAAATTTTATGATTCGCGTTGTCTTCATAACTAAAAGATAAGTATAAATCCAACTTTTGATAATTGCAAGAGTTATTATTAATATAAAGCCTTTTTATTTTCAGCTTTCAAGCGGTGCAAAAAAGTGTGTGTTCATAATTACAGTCGACCCCCCTATAATTACGGTCCCTATAGTTACGATTCCTATAAAACTACGAAAAAATTGCTACCGGTATCCGTAAAAAATAGTAAAAGTTTCCTATAAACACCTCAAACGTCATCGGGAAGCCGAACTACTTTCCCGCCGTCCGTAGCGCCACGCTACGGAGAGATTTCTATCGTCTGGACAGTATTATATAAATTATATATAAATTAGGTACTGTACATATAATTATATATTAATTATATATAAATTAGGTACTGTATATATAATTATATATTAACTTATTGTAACTTTGTTATAATTAAATATATAATTTCCGCCGTCTAGCGTGGCGCCACGCTACGGAGATTTTTACGCTAACTATCGTCTGTCAGTATGTAAATTAGGTACCGTAAGTCTAATACAGTACTGTAATTTTATACATTTCTTGTGAAAGAAACATTTCTTATTCAACGGCGATTAAAATTATTTATATTAATGATGTCTCCGAAGTTCTACGAAGTTTTCACAGAAAAATAAGTTGTTAGAAATCGGCCGCTCTTTGCTGAGCTGTTCCGCGACGAAAACAATGTTGAGCAATGGCAATGTCGAATGGTGACACTCGGTAAGTAATCCTACAATTTTTTGTTTATAGCGTAGTTTATACGGATTATTCCCAAAAAATATATACGTATTTTGGAAATGTTGAGTCGGATTAGTCTAGAATCGATTAATTTTATGGAAGAAAATCTTTCAAACAGCCGTAGTCCGTAAACTTGATACGTGTCGGGTTGTGATTGGAAGGATTCGTAAGAAAGCGGATTCCTAGAGAATGGAACGTATCTCTATCTTATAGGGGGATCGACTGTAACACATTAGTGGTTATAATTTTACGTTTATTTCAAGTATGAACGTAATCTAAAATATTAAAAAAAAATCCTTCATCTTATTATTGCTCCGAGATTACTGCTTACTTTTTCTGATTTAACTACATCGAACTGCATTAAATTCGCGACGTAACATGTACTACATGCAAACCAGGAGAAGCAAGAGTGTACAGTGTATTGCTCGTCTGATGTGTCAATCAAATCTGCAATAATAGTTTTCAACAAACTTTCAAAAACATTAGCAATACTTTTGTTTCGGAAATGGCGCCATTCCAGTTTTTCCCGTAATGACGATTCTGCCTATTCATTACGGGGTTTCTGGACAAACAAAAAACCCACGGAAGAGGGTGAGACCTTGACGATGGTTCCGTGGCTTCGAATCGAATTTATTTTCTGTCACTAACTTCACCCGGCAGAAGGCCAGAAATAATTCCAAAATATGAATTTCTTATTCACATTTATTCTTATGGCTCACCAGTGGCCGAGTGAATAAAACAACTGAATGCTGGTATTAGGTCGTGGGTTTCATAAATATCTTCAGCTACAGAATCTTATGTAAAGAATGGACATCAGATTTTAATTCCAATTACATATTCAAATTATTAATTTCTTTCTTTTGCAGTTACTTTAGCATTCGTTATTCTGCTGTTAAAAAATCGAAATTCTGTTGGGTGAGATACTGAAATGAACTTCATATTATTAAAAGATAGACTCGAAAATTTAATTTAATTGTTGTAAATAGTCTAAACTTCAATTGTTTTCTTTTATTAACTTATTTATCTAGACATTTTTGTTATTTAAAACAATTTTTAATAAATAACTTATACTGTATTATTTTAAATATGATTAAACAAAATATTCTAATTTATAAAAAATTGTATATGGGACATTTTCTTCATACCGAAAACTTCTTACAGGTTTGTTTGATGGGATAAGACAATGCACCATCTGAGTCTGCATTCCATAAAATAATTTTAAGCTGGATTTCAGTTCTTGCTTATAGCATCTAGCATGCAGCAGAATAATGCAAATTGATGTAATTTTGCTGCATGCTAGAATTCGTGTTTAAGTCAAGCTTTGTAAAGCAACAAGATGCAATATAAATGCAATACCGTGGTGGAAACTTCTACAAATGACATTTTTGGATTGCAAAGTAAAAAGGAAAGGCAAATTGGACAGAATTCAAAGATTATTTATTAATGGAGGAAGTAGGAAATGTATGGAAAATTCAAAATAGCCAATTTAGCCACAGCTAATTTACAGGGGAAAAAAGCATGGGAAGAAATAATCACCACAAAAACTTTAGCAGCAAGGAAATTAGACAATATAACTAATTAATGAGAACGTTTTCGAATGGTCATTTTGAATTATCGAGAAATGTTCACTATGATTGAATATATCTATTAATTTCCTTGTTGCCGAAAGGTTTGTGGTGATTATTTGAGTTTTTATGTAGTTATTTAGTATTATTTATCATCAGAAAAAATATGTAATTCTCAAAATACTTTTATTTGTTCAAATGATATTAATTTTAAGGAAAAATAAAAATGTTTAATAGAAGGAAAAGACACTGTTTGTATTAAAAATACCTTCAGAAAACAGTTTTTAAATTACTGTAGGACAAAAGTATGGTGGAAAAAGGAAACTAAACAGACCACACAACCTGGCACTACATATAAAGATCAGCATTCCATAAGTTGATGCTGAAACCATTGCAGCTAACTGCATTTGATGGAGCAGCTAGTTGCCCAGCACATCACTTGGCACAGGAAGACCTAAGACTAAGACAACAAAGTATAAAATATTAAAAGAAATTTTTGTTTCAAGTTGGAGGAAAAAAATATGATGATATATGGCCAAAATACATAATGTTTGTCATTTCATGGGCTTCTGTTTGTCATTGTAATATACCTAATAATGCATTATTAGGTTATAAGTGTTGAAATGATTGCTTTTTGAACTTCATTGTAGTTTAAAAATTATTCTATGTATTATAAAGAAAGATAATTGCAATAAGTGAAATATGAATTTTCTGTATAGAAGTTATTATCATTTCCATATTCATGCCAAGTAAATATTGTGATGCATTCATTAATAGCAGTCGCTCTGCTACCATTGCTGTGTGCTGCCATTTATAGGCATTTGGGAATGACCATGAAAGAGATGGCAGGACCTGTACCTACAGATATTGTGATGGTGGGATCTAAGATTTTAAAATATGCATTTCTGGAGTCACAAGATAGATTCCAATTGTAAAATTTAACCATCAAATGGATTATCTTGCTGACAGAGCATTGAAAAAGTAGGAAAAAAATTTGCTTATCTAACAATATACTTTAGATGACTGATAATTTTAGAAGACCATAAGTGTTGTATTATTTTGTGCAATGTTGAAATTTATTTTTAAAAATGGTAAGAGGACAAATCATGACAAAATATTGCTATTTACCAGTCACATTTACACCATTATGTTAACATAATGGCTATATTTCAAGAAAGAAGGGATTAGGCTTCCTCCCAATTTCTCTTTAGAAAGTTCATAAACCCAAAAACATCTGAGATGTAGAAAAATTGTGCCAAGAAAACATTTAAGCTTGGCACTAGGAAGTGGTACCAACAAAATTTTTATGCCTATATTATTATTTTCTACATTTTACTTCATAGTAGTCAAAATCAGGGATGGGCAATGTTTTTCTACGTAAGGGAAACACGTAAAACGTTCAAATTGACCGCTCACAAGAAAATAGTAAAATGCAGTTAAATCACTTATTCGTATACGATTTAAATAAACCTATGTTAATTTGTAATGCAATTTCTGGAACTGATGTAAATATATCTGACAAAATATTTGGCTGAATGTTGGTCACTATTTTAAATTCTTGAGATGCAAATCTGTTTTACTGTTTACTAAATTCATTGCAGAGAAAAACTGGTCACATAAATAAGTTGTACAAGATAAAAATAAGGAAGTAGACAGCAAAAATTCTAAGTTGGAAAGTTGATTTTCATTGATAAAAGTTTTATAAAAATTAACAAATTTTTTCTTCAAAACTAACTTTCAAATCAAAATTACTTTGCAAGTTTATCTCCAATTGAAGCCCATTTGGTACATTTTCTGTATTTACTGAAAAAAAGTACTGTAAAAAAAAAAATATCCCTATTTTGTTTTCTCAGCTAAGGAATATTAAAAATATAGATTAAAATTTGTAGACAGTAAAATTTGCAAAAAACTAAATGCAATGATAGAAAATGTTTTAAAAACTTTAATCTGACTTCACTCAACACTGCTAGAAACTACTGGACATGTACAAAGCAGGCTCTTGGAATTTAGTACGACTACAGACTGCTCGATGTTGGTATTTTAAACTTTAATTTATTTTTAAAAAATATTTTGCGTGATGGAGGCACACACAGTAGTGTTGGCCACAGATTGACCATCCCTGGTCTAAATTGTCATAAGTTTTTACTTGGTGCAAATTTTTTTATATATCAGATGTTGTTTGGATAGCAATTGTTTTTTGTTTAATAATTGTATTATTACACCAGTGAATGCTGTGGTCACCAACCAAATGCAATCGCCAATCAATGCTTTTGATATGCAGTTTAAAACTTTTTATAATAATCTTTCCAATCGGCATAAATTTGACCCTTTGTTATTCTGAATAACATTAATATAAAAACAAACAGTCTGGAGCCATAATAAATTAATGCACATGATTCTTTTTGTTCTGATGGAAACTACAGGCTAATTTGTAGAAATATTATAGCTATATAATAAATAGCATTTTATTGATTTTGGATCGGAGATTGCACTTTCATTGCAATGACATCAGTGACCTCATTTAGTTCATGCTTAATGAACTAAATGAGGTCACCTTAAATGCAACTTAAGGAAAATTCTCCAAGTTGCATTTTTAAATATTTTGGCAAATGGCATATTGTAAGCTTAATAAACTAAGTTTAAAATTTAAACTTTCAAAAAAAAAAAAAAAATAGCCGCATCGTGTCACTTCTATTTTTAAAAAAAAATCTTTCCATAGTGACTATGTGACAGTCTATTATTCAATCTGAACAATCTAACAAGCCTGTTATTTAAAGTGTATTAAATTGCACTTCAATTATGTTTGCACACATTTCTACAAATTCAATAGCACGTACCATTAGTTACTCTTTTTGAATTTCTTGATGTCCGTACTCTTCAATGTACTTTCCATGAGAAACTAGTCAGTCATATTTGACGAGAGAATTTCTAATTCACACAAAATGCTTAAGTTTAAAATTTGAGCTTTCTAGACCCGGTAGTTTTTTCTCTATGAGCATCTGCAGTGCTGGATGAAGAAAGAAAACAGCTTTTGGCAATTTTTGCACTTTGATTGCTTATATTCCAGCAATCGCTTTATAGAAAATCTTTTAAGTTTTGCATACTAGCTAAGAAAACAATTGTGTTTCAAACGACATTTGAAATTATTACTTTAGACATTTGGGAGAAATCGACCCCTGAAAATTGGCAACTCCTTCCTACTTACATATATACATACAAAGTGTCACACACATGTTATATATATTATATATATATATATATAATCTGTGATATCACTGACATATATACTGACTAAAGTCTGTATATATGCCAGACTTTAGTCAGTATATATGTCAGTGACGTTTACTTAACAGAGAGTTACTGTTGTGATTCTTAATAGAGATAAAGCCTAGACAATTTAAATACAAATTCAGATGAGTTTTAAAAACAATTTTTTGATAACAGGATTTAACTTAAATGCTTGACTTCCAAATTAAAATAAATAATAATCTTAGAACTAACAGTATTTAGGTGAAATTCTCTTAAGAACCTTTAATTCACATTACAGTAAACTCTTAATTTTTAAAAATTTTGCAGGGAGCTGTAAAAAAAACACTTGCAATAAACCAGTTAATTCAGTATTCATATATAAAAATTTTAATGTCTAGATGATTTTTTTTTACAAAATTTTTACACAAACACTTAAATTATTGAGCAAACGAATAATTATGGACTTTCACCCTCTGTTATTGAAGGAAAGTTCTTTAAAAACTAAAGACAAGTACAATTACACAGCTACGTATTATGACATTGCAAAATATTCAGTCCCAAATACTTAAATATTTGACAATTATATATAATTCCTGATTTATGGTATTTACAACAATAAAAATATATTTTCTGAAAAACACATTTACAAGAGTAATAGCATGAAAGATCAGTTTGTTGATTGTTTATGTTTCTCGGCAAATTGCTGGACTAATTTAGACTTCAGTTGTGGAATTGTACTAATTTTTAAAAATTTACTGTGCGTGTATTTCTTGTGAATAGCCTAGAATTCAAAATTTATAAAAACAGTTGCGTAAATCAAATTACATTTTGCAAATTTTTAAAATAAAACAATTACTTACCTGTAATTTATTCTTTTCAGCTGTATATATAATGTGCGACAATCTATACACCAAAGGTAGTAATTGGGATTCATCATATTGACTATAATAGACTAGAGTTTTATTCCAAGGCGAGTTATCCAATAATTTCATAGATAAGTATAGAGCAGCAGCCGCCAAGTGAGACGGAGAATAGTGTGCAAGATCATATTCCACAATCGTAGTCTCCATGAAATATTTTGCTAGTGTGTGTGTTGTGGCATTAACCTACATATGAATAGTTTATGTGAAACCGTATGAGGAAATTATTCTAGAATAAATTACTTACATCACCAGCTTTGGAGTTTCTCCTCAAGAAATGTAATGGAAGTGGTCTTCCTAGAGAAAAGTTGAGCGTTTTCAACATAAGACATTCCATTCTTAAAATTTCTTTCTTTTTATAGGCTTTATCTGTGATGTATACAAATTGACTGATTCCTGGTGGATATATTTCTTCATATTTTGATGCAATGAACATGGCAGTTACACCTACTAATTGAAACTCCCTCTTCTTAACTTCACACTCCTACAATTAAAAAAAGTTTATTATTTGCTTCTGTTTAGTTTGTGAATATGTAAATGTTCATTTAATTTTCATATACTTTAAACCATGCAAATATTGATTCAGAAGTATTTCATTCATTGTATATTGGAATATATTGAATATCAACAACAAATGATCAATTTCTATAAACAGCATTTAAAAAAAATATTTGTGCGCACTTTGAGTGACTGAAGATTAATAAAATACAGTAGAGCCTTGAAAACTCGGCACTCGATAACCCGAAAGTCCGGATAACTCGGCCTCCGAGTTTCTATAATTAGAAAATTAATTAACTAAGGATTTTTTTGCCCTGCCAACAGGGCAAAAAAATCCTTAGTTAATTAATTTTCATTATAGACAGCTTTATGCCTCAAAGTATTTTTCTGAGGTCTGTCTTATCAGGTAAATTACTGTACACAGTGTATTCATTAATTTTCATTTTCATGTAGTAAAGGTTCTATGCCTTCATAATGGACATACTTTTCCTTTGTTTAAGGGTATTTGGGCAGTTTATTCTCTGTTGTATTCTCAAGCAAACAATGCATACAAGTACAGTACAATATTTTCTGAGGAAACATGCATACTTATCCTTTTTTAACCCCATTCCCGATAACACAGCATTTTCACAAACTCGGCCACCCTTCGGTCCACATTAGGCCGAGTTTTCGAGGCTCTACTGTATTGAGATCTCAATTGGTCTCTCTTCAATGGTTTATTTGCAATTAGGATACACTAATAAGGTTCAGTCAATGGGTATTATAATTAGACACAGTATATCATTTAAAATATAATTATGAATTTTCAGCAATAGCAGATATCCCCCCCAATTAGGCCATTAACATGAGGGTCTACGTACTCAACAAAATATGAACGAGTCAAATTTTATCAGTTGAAACAATTTCATTAAGATTATAATCTTTAAAACGTTGTTTTTAATATAGTACCTAATTTTTATAAAATTCATTAAAATTGTTTTAACAAAGTTGAATATAGTTTTATCATATATATATATTGAATAACAAATGTATGATTGTAAAATAGTGTGATATACCAGTCTTGAAAGTTTACTATAGATACTGTGGTAAAAAATAATCTAATATTTGATTTGCAAAGTGAGTGTTTAATACATAAAAATTTACACACTTCCATATGATGTCCATACTTTATTCTTATCAATTTTTGTTTTATTAGAAGCATATTTTCTGACTTATATACAGGTGTTCATGTAGTAATATCAAATGCTATTTATTTTAGTTTAGCTAATTTATAAAGAAGGTTACCTGAAGAAATCTGTCAATAATTGCTACAGTAAGATATAAAGTTTCTTGAAGAAGATTAAATTTTGCATGGACTTGGACTTGAACCAACCAGTCAATCAAAACACCTCTCATATTCCCTGTTATTTCAGTTTGTTTATTCAAATGATTTATTCTGATGGAATACTGAATCTGGAAAAATAGAATACCAGTTTAGATTTACATTTTTACACAGATTATAGAAGAAAAAACTTACCTCCATTTGTCTCAGATATTTATAAATATCATTTACATAATTACTAACAAGTTGTGGATCTTCACTATCCTCGGCATCAATGTCATTTACATCACCAGGCAATATCCGAGTAGAAAAAGCCTCTGCCAATACTTCCACCTCAGAAACATCCATTTCATTGGTATAAAACTGAAATTTTATTTCTTTTCAACCAAAATCACATTAAAAAGTTGAAAAAAAATAAATGAAAAATTTGTACCTTTTCTGCAATAACTTCATTTTTAATTTCTTTAACTTCTACAGGTTTAGGCTTTGGTATCCTTTGAATCTTAATAGGTATTTTCTGTATAAAATCCTAAATAAATTGCAAAAGATTAATTTAGAGGAAAAAAAATTTAAATTTTGTAGGACAAGAAAAAAATTTAAGTACCTGTTTGATTACAACAGGCTTTCTCGAAACATTCCTGACTACTTTATTTTTAATATCTCCTAGAATTAGCCTCTGTTTCTGTGGTTGATGTACTGGTATGTTACTCTTACCATACACAATATTCTCTTTGTTTCCAATATTCTGTAACTAGATATTGACAATATAATTTTGGAGTTTGCTAAGAAAAATGTTTAGGAATTAACTAAGTAAAACTTAATAGAATAAATTATTTCATGTTAAATGATCTCCAAAATGCTTACATTAAAAATCTAATCAAAAGTTTAAAATGAATATAAAAAACAAAAACAAAAATAGTTGAATTAGACATAAACAATACACAGTTTGATGTACATTATATTTACTTATTGCACATAATATTGTCGCAAAAGACAAATGTGCAAGTACTGTACCAAGTGATACTCTACAGATAAGTTTCATGACCATTTTGTGTGGTGTAAAACTTTTCTTTATGACCTTCATCAAAGTCACCCAGTAGTTAATCTTAGCACTCCATAGGGAAACCAAAAGGGCTAGTTTGAACCAGAGTAATTGTGATATACTATACTGTATTTTTGTTACCAGATCCTCAGTTATAAAATCACAAATGTTTAAAATTGGTATTGCTCCAAGGGATAACAGTATTCTTACAGCTGCAAGGATGTACTACTTGCAAGTTAGTTCTTTGATTTTTTGCATATATAGGTTTTTTGTATGTCTCTCTCTTATTTTAGATAAACCAGAGATCCATATTAACAGGATCCGGATAAACAGTTCCACTGTATTTAGATTATGGCAATCAAATTTACTTTCTAAATAAAATAAGTATAAAAATATTAAAATTTGATTCTTCCCAGCAATGGTTAACAGAATTTCTATTGTATTCCTATATCTTTAAAATGTATAAATACATGAAGATTTTATTCATATACTACACATACATACATACACACACACACATATATATATATATATACAGACTTATCTTGAAGTATTGACCTCATTAAATTATATACAGAAGTTTTTAACTGTCTATTGCCTATTCATAAAGATTTTATAAGCATCATCACTTGCAAGATACACAGCAATATTTAATCTAATTCAAAACAACTTGAATTTTTCAACAAACTTGACAAACTTTTTTTCTACAGCATGAATATGAAAATAGTCATAAGAATCAATGTTAAATGTTTAGTTTGAAGTTTGAATCCTTAATTTTTGAGTGCACTTTTTTCAATAAGACAAAATTGCCTCCAAGAAAATTATAAACATTTGTTAACTTAAACATCCTGTAAAATACACTCTACAAAATCTATAATGCAAAGTCGAAACTATATTCCAACATTTCCAAAGTATTCAATGACTTCAACTGGGTATACATAAATATACCCAGTCGAAGGGTAGTGTCGTGTTGGGTTTGTTTGTGTGCTAGTGTCAGTACACTAAGGTCGGTTGGAACGTCGGTTGTCAACCGACCTCAGTGTACCTGAAGGCGGCCTTTTAAAAAGGCCGAAAACATTTTTACTGTGTTTAAATGGCTAGAAACAAAGTAAGAAAGGTTTTGTCTTAGTCTTTTTAAATTGTTCTAGCTCCAAATGCATAGAAGTAATATTGAAATTGGTTTCCCCCCAAACTACTATTTCTAAAGTAATACATAAAATCTAAAACATTTTACCAATAAAATGCAATATTGCAGAACTTTTGGACTGACTAATTTTCTCTATTTTGTTTACCAGCTTTTATATCAATCTCTAAGCAATGACGACTACCTACTGAACATTTTTTTAAAACTTTAGATATAGGCATAGATCTTTTTCATGCTAAAGCAAGGAAATCTTACAGTACCCCAGTTTAATGTCTCATTGGAAAAATGAAATGTCTACAAAACTTATAACCATAGGAAATTCCAAATGACCCAAAATGTGTTAGAATTCCATTTCAAGTACTATACTGCCTATTTTATATAATTTGTCCACACAAAACAAAAATAAAAATTATTAAGTTAAGACTTCCTCAAACTATCAAATGACTTTCATTGCAAACGAAGAAAATAAAGTTTTAAAAAAATTCAAAATTACATTTACATTTTTAAAAACATGCAACCTTCAAAGTTTTTCTGGACAGGAGTCCACAATTTTCCTTTATGTATGTATCATTTACAGTGTGCATAGTTTAAAATATAGGGTCTATAATTAATTTTAAGAAAATTTGTTAAACTACTTTTGGGTGTCCATTCTTGCTGCATGAAATTATTGGATTTTTTCCACCCACAGCCAAATTAATTTGAAGACAAAAAAAAAATATCACAGCTGACTGACAAGATGGTATAGCTACTTCAATTGCTTTTTCTAGTTTAGCAAAAAATATGATAAATTCTGGCTTTGGATATAAAAGTACCCTACAGTTGTTTAAATTTATTAGATTTATAGAAGGGACAAGTCTTCACCAATTCAAACAGCCAGAACAATCAATACACTTGTTCTACACCTCTAACAAAGTATCCAACAAGGTAGGTCATTCTTACAGAACAAATATTAGTTTGTATATTGTTACCAGATTTGGTTACAAGGAGTTCATTTCTGGTTCAATTGCCTTCAGTACCTCTTCAACACCTAATTTCACAAGTTGACACATTTTTGATTTATTCAAAGTACAAAATGGCACAGAAAAATGCACCATAGTAAACTAATATTACAAAAATAGCAAAAAGCACCAAGGAAAATAATGTTGAATAATACTGAAAAAATAATTGTCACTCATGTTTGTGTCAGTGCAGGCAGTAGGCTGTATACATAACACCCACTGATAAATATCTGCAAATTGCTGCCAGGCACCAGCTAAGAGGAACTAGCTGGGCTATTTTATTCTCTTGATTTAGTGCTGTATATGCTATCACAGACAACATTTGTTACATTAGATTTTTTTCTGACCTTTGGTATTTAGGAAAGGTTAAGTACTGTATTTAAAAGTTATTTAATTCCCCCATTTTTGTGTTAAACAATGAGGTATTGGTTATACATGCTTCATGAAAAAATATTTTTTCAGAAACTGTCTAATTTTATTGCATCTTGTCTATCCCCCTTTTTCCAATATGAAAATTACAATATATCAATTCAAATCAAATTACTCAAATCAGGCCAATTAAATTTGGGACATTCTTTATGCCTAGATATATAAACAATTAAGAGAAAAAAAACAGTATATTGCTTGAAAATAAATACCAAAAATTGTAAGACAATAGAAAAAAAATTTGAACACTTGAAAATCCTTTCATAGTCTGAAATAAGCTGTGCCACCAGCAGCCAAGCGTTCTTCGCACCCCAAACACCGGGAGTTCGGTCACGGGTTTGCATCTCGCTCGGACAGGCTGGCCACGTGGAGTTTTCCATGTTTTCTCCGCATCTGTAATGCCTAAATAGGGGCCAGTTTCCCTTAAATAAAGACCTCCCCTTTATTTAAGGCATCCCCCCTAGGCAGATTGCCCCAAGTGTTGAATTGCCATAACTTAAACAACTGAAAGTTTATTTCAATGAATTTTACTAAAGTTTTAAAACCAATAATAAATTAATTTGTTTCATTACAACTACTGTAAGCTCCACTGCTGACTCCTAAATAATTCTACAATCTAAAGAATATGGATAAACTGATTTATCACATCTTAAATCCCCCACACATACACACTCGCGAGTAGTCAAATTCTCTTCAATGTAAACCAACGAATGATCTCTGTATTATTCGATATAAGAGATTCGTGTAAGAATTATGATAGAAAAAGAGAATAGGTGACAGTCACACAATATAAATAGTAATAATTTTGAGTTAACCTTTGACCTATTAAATTCGAAAAATTAATTATTCCACGTAAAATGATTACATTTATAATTAATTCTATTGTAAGGAAAGTGTTTAAAAAAATCAATTGAAAAGAAATTGATTAAAATTTAACAAAGAAACGTGACAATGGGAGGTGTGGAGACAATTGTCTCTCTTACTGACAAGATTTCTCAAGAACAATTGCATTTTTATCTTTAATCTTACCACTCCATCAGCTTTTTTTGTCGCCATCATTTCTTTAAAATATAATTTTACGAAAATTTAAGCACTTTTAAGACGAAAAAATAGCACGTGGAATAAACTTATCTATTCTCGTCACACTTCAAATTCAAAAATGAAGCTACTTTCGATAGCTACTCTCGTATTGGTTATATTTTTGACGTCATAATTAAATATCCCGAGGTTCTATAAATTTAATTTGATAATAATGTCGTGTCATATAAATATATCGTGAAATAATACGTGTTATGTTACGAAATGTATTAGTTTATAATAATTTCAAAAATTATAATTTTATTAATATTAAAAGAATATATTTCGTTAGTTATGGAATATATTTTATAAAATGGAAATACATAAATTAAAATGAGTTTGTTTATTGTATTAATTTAATAAATTTACTTTATAGATATATAATTTTATCAGATTAGAAATAGATTTTTGAAAAATATATAAAATGTTATACAATGCCATCTGGTGGAAGTTTTTTCACGCGTATGGAATGGTGAACCGTAAAAGGCTTGTTTGCTGAAGCATGGCTGTGTTTTAGGAAAATGTTTCTATTTTCTGATGAAAGCAAGTTTAATCATTTTGGTTTAGATGGGAAAAAGCATGTGTGGTGAAAGCCAAACACTTCCTACGGACAAAAAAATTTATTGCCGACCGTAAAACGCGGCTGTGGTCGTGCATTGGTTTAGGGTGCATTGCATCTAATGGAGTTGGCAATTTGGCTTTTATTGGAGTTAATAAACATCACATTGATATATAAAATGTATTGAAAACCCCCCAGTGACTTGACCTAAATCCTATTGAGAATTTGTGGCATTTATTAGACTTGCAAATGAGGAAAAAGAAAATTTTCAAGAAAGCAGAACTGAAGCAAACACTTGGTGAGAAATGGTTGAAAATCAGTCTAGAACCAATGAAAATATTAGTGTAAATCAATTCCCAAGTGATTACAGGTATATATAAAATCTTATTACTTTCTTTAGAAATACTTCAGAAAGAAGGGTTGCTAGTCACCTTACTGTTGAGGAAATTGATACAGCACTTATTACTATTGTGTCATTAATACAACGGGAAGAATATAAGAAGGAGTTTCGCTGCCTAAAGAGTTGGAGGAATATTCCTAATTCAAGTTCGTTGAAACCCCTCTATCTTTTTATAGATCAAGATGGATTACTAAGGGTTGGAGGAATACTTATAAATTCCAATCTTTCATATGATACAAAGCATCAAATAATTGTGCCATCTAAACACTATTTTGCTGAATTGTTGATAAGAAATGAGCATACACGATTACTTCATGCTGGCCTCCAATCTGTATTAGTGTCATTTAGAAGGAAATTCTGGTTACTGTCTGGAAGAAACAGCGTGAAGAAGGTCTTACGTTCTTGTATTACTTGTTTCAAGGTCACAGCATCTGCTAATAATCAACTTATAGGACTGTTGCCCAAGAATAGATTATGTCCTTCCTTTCAATTTGAATTCTTTGGACTTGACTATGCAGAACCCATTAAATTAAAGGTTGGACTTCGTCGTAGCAGTGCTGTTAGCAAGGCCTATATTGCCCTTTTTGTTTGTCTTGTCAACAAGGCTGTTCATTTGGAATTGGTTTCTAGTTTGACTACTCTTGCCTTTATTTCTGCACTGAAAAGATTCATTGCCAAGAGAGGTAAATGTCGTCATATGATAAACGACAATGCCACTAACTTCGTGGGTGCAGCTGCTGAAATCATTTTTTTAGACCCAAGAATCTGTAAGGGTTAAATCATAGAGGAGAAGGTGGTATTATGGAACACTGCGGGTATTATGGAACCACCCCATTTCGAACTGATAATAAAGGCGAACTGTAGCGGAATGTGGCTGAACTGAACTAGGCAGACATCCATAGCGAGGGGAAAACCCGTTTTACTTCAGTTAAACGGTTGTCCGTATTTAATCGGCAAATTTTATTTTTTTCAAAATTCGCAAGTTTTGAATGCTAAGCGAATTTAATTATTTTTAAAATATAAATCGTGTAGTTGTGGGTTCACTGGTGCATGTATTCCGTTCCAGAGACTTAGGGGTACGTATTAATCTGTGTGATGTTCACATTTCTTAAATTTTGGTCTCGACAGACATAAGTTAATTCCAGATGGCGTTGCGTGAAATACAAACCCCTTTAGTGTTTTTACAGTAATATGGAACTCAACTTCTCCGAACTCTCTCTTTGCAAGCAGACAATCGTCCGGAGCAATTTGTGAAAAAGACACTAGGTAGAAAGTCAGTTCTTCCCGAGATTATCGAAAAAGAGCTGCTGGAATATATATTGTTGACGGAGGTCATATTTTTCTATTATAAAAGCATTTTTGCGATAAAATACATTGGAGTAAATAATTTTGTAATTATTTAACATTTTTTGTACTTTCCTATTTGTTTTTGGCTACATTAAAGCATTTTTTGAAAATATACGGTAAGGTTCCATATTACCACCCGATTTTCTCTAAGCCTACTTTCGGACTTTTTGTACAAAAGCCTTTGAAAACCATACTTATAATTAAACTAGCGAAAACTCCAATTAGGAACATTTAGTTTAACAGTTACCGGTACTTTTCGCACAAAAAATGTGGGTGTAGTTATGATACCTTGTTTACAATTCACTAAAATGTAATTGGAGTTCCATAATACCACCTTCTCCTCTATCTAACTAATAAATTTATCCAGTATATACTCTATTACTTTATTATTTATGTTTTTACGTTTTATTTTATTTGCGAAAACATTTTTTTAATTTAAATACCGTCGTAACGAGAAATAAAATCTGAGATAACGATCGAAATAAAAATTTTTTTTTTACGGGAAAAAATATTGTCCACTTACAAAATAGCGAAGCGACGGTATCTTCTGGTAAAGTAAATACAAGTAAGTTGAAACTTTTATATTTCTTCATTCGGAAAATAATAATAAACGTAGACGCTGCGATAAACGGGCGCCAATATTGAAGAAAACAACGGTTTAACCATTTTAACTTGTCCTTTTTCGTATATAAAAATAATATCCCCGTCTTACCCCGAGGGTGGGGAGAGATGGTGCATTTACGTATAATTTTAAAATATTAAATTTTCTTGTTTTTCAAAAATTAAATTTTGTGTTATATATTACCAAATGTTGTAGTTGCCGAGAATAAAAAAATTATCGTTCTCGTCCAAGTGATTGTCCTCTTATGACTTTTCAAACCTTAACATCCTCGTCCTGCCCCATCTTCCCCTAATTATTTCAAACGTAAGAACTATCGAAAGTTCTATCAAAAAAGTATTTATAAATAATTTTAATCAATCAATTAGCTTTTAACCAGTTAAGTGTATGGCTGTAACTACTTAATCAGTGTTTTTTTTTTTTTACTCTTTTCGCCCCGTGGGCACTAAGAGGGCATCTTAAAGCGTGCCCATTACGGGTTCGGCCGGGTCCGCGATGGGGCGGCCGGATGGTGAGGGACGGGGCCCGAAGTATCCGAACGGACCACCCGTTTTTTGCGTTTTTTTGTTTGCAAGTTTGCAAATTTTGCGTTAAATTTGGGAAGTCCGCCACCGAAACTTTTACATTAATTCGGCGGGTCTTTGGGAGTGATTGCTTCTCCAAATCACAAGTCTTTCTAAGGCACGAGTCGTTCCAGGATGACCGAGAGGAGGTCACCGACAAACTTTGCAGCGGACGTCCATCAACCTCCCGAATCAACCTCTTTGACATCGGAGACATTAACCACCACGAATTCGTACCTGTCGGGACCACTGTAAAGGCAGCTTTCTACTTGGAAGTGTTCGAAAGACTGTCCTAGTCACGCGCTGCCCAAGTGACATCGAGGACACGCGGAAACTTCATCACGAGAACGTGCCAAGCGCAGCGCCTTCGCTGTCTATGATTTCCCCGCCAGGACCCACACCCCATTGGTTCCCCAGCCACCTTACAATCCTGACCCGACCTGGCTCCCGCCAACTTTTTTTTTTTTTTTTCCCCGCACGAAAGGGAAACATTGGGACACGATTGAAAACATCGAGGCTTATGTTACATCAACTCTAAAGGACATTCCGGAGAAGGCCTTCCAGAATGTTTTCCAGGCCCGGAAACACCGCCTTCACATGTGTATCGATGCGGGAGGGTGCTATTTCGAAGATTTTTGACTAATTGTAAAAATATGTTCAATAAATGATTTTTTATGAATTTGGTCGCATTACTTATGGAACGCACCTCGTATACATTTTTTTCTATAAACAATTTACATAATGTGTATTTTGCAAAAAAACATTGTTGAATAATTTAAAATATCTTGTTAATTTTTCTCTTTTTCTTCATTTGCACGAAGGACGGTTTCTTTGTTGTTATATTCTTGTATAGTTCCTAATACAGTACTGACTTCAATTTCTATGTTCCGTTAACAACAAAAATTGAACACATCTTATCAATCCTTCTCGTGTTTTCCTGGATACAAGTTTTCATTTATTACACGGAAATACTCTTGATTGGTTGATATGAATCTGAAAATAAAACGAGTCCAAATTAATTTTTCTTATTAATGAACATATATTTACGTTATTGTGTGCTGATAAGGACTAGCAACTCGGTAGCTTCGAATCATATCCGTTCCTCACAGTTACTGTTTCAGGAGGTCAGATTTTTTCCCGAGTCGCAGGTGCAGTGGCAGAGACCGCTCGAAAGTTGTTACGTAACTTTTCCGGGACGGGACTGTGCACACGTGTTACGCGATGAGTCAGCTTTTCTAATGATATTTTGCTTCCTGGAATGTCCGTAAGCATTCGTCTAACATGTCCTCTTATAAAGACGAACTCTCGTATTATGATGGCATTGTTGTAAAGAATGACCGACCGGGTATACCTGTCTCGTTACCTAAGAAATACTTGCAAAGAATACACAAAGGTCGTGCGCTAGAAAAGCAGTTTTCTGTCCAAATACGACAGCCGACGACATCGACTACGTTAATTTTAACAATGTACTACGTGTGATATTCAAACGCGTGGAAAGGATAACTCGTAATGGACCACAGTACTGCTAGTCGCGGTTTCGTTCGTTTTCTAAAGCGTGGGAATTCACTCATCAAACTTTGAATCAGCACATTATATTAGTCCATCGGATTAGCGAAGGGTGCAGAATGCCAAACTACTGTTACATATCTACCACAATTGCATATAACGTTACTTCACATTCGAATCTATCTTCACTCGCTACGCAATTATTTGGAAGACCTACGAAAAATGATTCAGACCAATCGCTAATTCGGATTTACCAAGCCGGGTACACCGCAAACTTCAATTCAACAGATTTAAACAGAAATATTATGCCGATCATTTCGTGCCGATTTAAAAGTTGCAGCTTCTAATTCTTCCTCCAATCTGCCGGATTGGAGGAAGAATCGCAGCAAATCACACTTTTTACGTTTACAATGAAATGCACTTATTGTAATCGCTTTGGGATCAGTTGCTAAAGCGAGTAATGATAACTGATCACCGAGTAAACACGATTAAAACTTTTCGTTTCGGAATATACCTATTCTAACAACAATAAACGAATTATTCGTGATTAATAGAGATGTTTTAGAACCTAAATAAATGACACTCGTACTTAAACTAATAAAAATACACTGTTAATTCAACTTTGTAGAATTATTTTTTAATTAATGAAACCGTTCTGTTTCGTATGAAAACTCAATTGCTTTATATACAATATGAAAATTACAAAATGAAAGAAATAAAACTTCAAACATTTCTTGTTTTAATGTTCAATAAAATCTAAATACGAATATTAATAAGAAAAAATACTTTTGTTAACATTTTCTTCGTAACAAATACAGTACTGTTATTCATTATCATTACGATATTTAATAATATGATAATTTAAATTACGTTTAAAACGGAACTTTTGTAAGTAATAAGTACACGATAACGGCTTTTACTCCGAATGAGTTCGAAGATGTCGAATCAGAGTTGTTTTCCGTGTAAAACTTCGTTTGCAATGGTCACAGGTAAAGGGTTTCTCCCCTGTGTGAGTACGCACATGATTAATCAAGACACTTTTGTATGTGAAACGTCGTTTGCAATGGTCACAAGTGAAAGGTTTCTCCCCGGTGTGAGTCTTGACGTGGTAATATAGACTGCTGGAATACTTGAACTGACGAGTACAGAATTTGCAAGATAAGAGCCCTTCTCCAGTGTGAATCCTTTGATGATATTTTAAATTACACTTCGAAGCGAATTCTTTCTCGCAACTGTCACATTGATTCTTCCCATTCTTTCTCTTTTGGAGGTTTAAACCTGTAAAATACGAGAAATTTTAAAACCTAATGATCAAAACTCCCTTAAACTTATTATCAATCAAATATCTAAATTTAAGCGTACTAATTCTACAGAACTGTTAAAGTTTTGAGTGCAGATAGAAAAAGACTTCCTTTTATCAAATTTCTTTAAACTAAAATTTAAACCTTACAATTAACTGGATCACATCACATCACACCTTAGATCACACATAAACTGCTTACGCCGGTATTCACAAATATTGCCAAACACGTACAAATACATTACAATCACAAATTAACGTAATTTATACATTTTTTCAAAACAATTTATGTGAAGTGTATGTTGCAAAATAACATATTCGAAAATAATTTAAAATATCTTCTTAATTTTTCTCTTTTTCTTCATTTGCGGGAAAGATGGTTTCTTTGTTGTTATATTCTTGTGTAGTTTCCTAATACTGGCTTCAATTTTAGTGTTTCGTTAACGACAGAAGTCGAACACATCCTTCAGCAGTTTTCGTGTGTCTCCGGAAACAATTCTCTACTAGAAAGACGTTCTTTATTGGTTGAAAGTGAATCTGAAAATAGCAAAGTTCGGAATGAAATCAGATACGAGAATTACGTCATACATTATTTTATATAACAATTAAAATAATTTTAGAAATTCTTTCTTGGAGACGTCACGCCACAAAATTAAAGCCGGGTTCGAAATCTAAAAAATAAACGAATTCGAATTAATTTTCTTCTCTAGGAATACGTATGAAATACATTGATAAAATAATATTAATTATTAATACGATCTTTAAATAGTTTTATCTAAATGTTTAGAAATAAGTAGATCAGATAATACCGTATTTTACGAAGATCCTTTCCTTTCATTTTCGTATTTACAGCTTTGATTGTTTTTATAATTTCAAATTCTTCAATAATTTCTAACCTTTCCTCGAAAATTGTGGTTCGAAAAATGCTGGAAAAAAATGACAGATCTACTTACGTTCGTCGACATTAAGTCGAGAAACTTCAATCGACGAAGAGACTTAAAGCACTTTCAATACTTTTTACCAAACTCTAGGGCCATTCGATATTTCGCGAAATGTTAATCGTCTTCGGCTTCCGAGGAAATCTTCCTTCTTTTTCCTTTCTAATGTAATTGTCAAAGAGATTTTCTTCTTCGAATCGACACTACAAATAATCATTTTAAACATAAGTAAGTGTACAACTAGATTTTCGATTGTTGAAATAAAATGGCGACGGTCAAAAGGATGACGAAACAACTAACCTATCTGGAGAATTCCATAAGCTTTTATTCGTATGACAAAACGACTTTAAATGCGACAGAATGCGAACGTCTAGACCAGTGTTTCTCAACCTGTAACGAACTATCGCCCCCTTCACTTCAAAATTCCGAGGCCGAGGACCAAGGCTAATGCCAAATTCGTACTACATTGAATAGACTAGTGACTAGTATAATGTTATTTGTTTAATTATTGTACGATATAACGAATAAAATATCTAATTATTCTTAATATAATGTTTTACTATATCGCCCAGAAAATTGTTTTTCGCCNGGCCGAGGACCAAGGCTAATGCCAAATTCGTACTACATTGAATAGACTAGTGACTAGTATAATGTTATTTGTTTAATTATTGTACGATATAACGAACAAAATATCTAATTATTCTTAATATAATGTTTTACTATATCGCCCAGAAAATTGCTTTTTGCCTCCCAAATATAAATTGTCACTAATCGGCCCCTCAACATGGAAAATCGCCCACATGTGGGCGATATCGCCCCCGTTGAGAAACACTGGTCTAGACCCAGAGCGAGTGCTAATTAATATTTAAGTTCCCATTGTATTGTATTGTTCTCTTCGATCTTTCAAAATTTGTCCGTCGAAAGAGTATTTGAAACGATTCTTTAGTTTTAAAATATTTCGTACGTAATTAATTCTTTCACGTTTTCGTAAAGTTAGTTTGGACAACGGCGACAGTTGTTTACAAGTAAATATAATACGTGTCCTATTTCGAGGGTGGGAATTGTAAAAATACCCGTTAAGTAGACGCGTCCGTTAACGAAGGTTTCGCTGTGTTACGATTTTTTGTTTACTATTTACGGTTTCGAGATAATTTTAGAATTGCAGAAGTTCGTAGCCAGAAAAGATTTTCAGACGCGCAGAGTGAGAAAATACCAACTTTTAATTCGCCTTGTGTTTTATTTTATTCGTAATTCCACTTTATAACCTTACGACTTAGAGCGTTCTGTTCTAAATGTAAACCGAATTAGCTTTAACGGGAAACCCGTAAACTTTGACCCGTCGATCCGAAGTTTTGGCACCAAGTAGTTTTTTTCTACGAGCGCGTGCAGTGCCGGACAAAGAAATATAAGGAAAACAAAATATAGTGGTACCTCGGTATACGTCTGCTTTAGAATACGTCCTGTTTGGACGAAACAAATTTTGCTCGGTATACGACTTAATTCAATTATACACGCCATCTATGAACAAGTAGCACTATAGGCATACTAGACCAGACTAGACGTCGCGGTGCCACGGTTTATAACTGTTAAATTTCTCTTTATTTTAATTTGTAAGTAAAATTTTATTATTTTTATTAATCACGAATTGCAAAAAGGCAACAGAAAAATAAAAAAAAATGACTAAAATCACGATGGAACTGAAAAAAGAGATTGTTGGGAAATACGAAGGTGGCACGCGTGTTCGAGATTTTAACTGTTGCGTACGGTATTCCCAGAACGACGATATCCACAATCGCGAAAAATAATGACATTACAGTAGAACATCGATTATCCGACTCAATTGCGAACTGGGGTTGGTCAAATAATTGAAAAGTCGGATAACCGAAAAGTATGAAAAAATTCATTAGTGTAGTATATTATTATATCCCGTGTAATTAGTATATCGCTATTAACCTACTTCGCGTTGAATTTTCCTCCATGTACGGCCTATCAATTTTTTTTTTAAATAATAATCGTCGCTATTGTATCGTTAAAAATGAGAAAATTAAGTCACATTTAAATACAGTAGACCTCCCTATAACGCTTAGATACGCTCCACTTTATAAGAATTTTACGTTGTAGGAATCCTTAAATACGTGAGACAATCATAGCCCAACACGTGTGAAGTTTACGGACTAAGGCTGTTTGAAAGGTTTTCTTCTATAAAATTAACCGATTCTAGACTAATTTGACTCAACATTTCCAAAACACGTATAATTTTTTGGGAATAATCCGTATAAACTACGCTATAAACAAAAAATTGTAGGATTACTTACCGAGGGTGCACCGTTCGACTACGCCGTTGCTTACGCTTGTTTTCGTCGCGAAGCAGCGCATCAAACGCCGGCCGCGATTTCTGATAAATTATTTTTCTGCGAAAAATTAGTTGACCTTTGGAGACATCATTAATATAAATAATTTTTATGGCCGTTGAATAAGAAATGTTTCTTTCACAAGAAATGTATAAAATTA
>NW_019384568.1:315751-331021 GCF_000671375.1 Centruroides sculpturatus
TTGTTTATAGCATAGTTTATACAGATTATTCCCAAAAAATTATACGTATTTTGGAAATGTTGAGTCGAATTAGTCTAGAATCGGTTAATTTTATAGAAGAAAACCTTTCGAACAGCCTTAGTCCGTAAATTTCCCACCTATCGGGCTGCGATTGGCTCATGTATTTAATTGTTCCTACAACGTAATTTTCGGTTAGCGTGGAACGTATCTAAGCGTTATAGGGGGGGTCTACTGTACCTAATTTATATATAATACTGTACAGACGATAGCAAACTCAATTTACCCGCCTAAACTTTCCGTAGCGTGGCGCTGGACGGCGGAAAGTAGTTCGGCTGCTCGTCCACTATTGGTCCAGATTCGACCAATCTTGTCGCAACACGAGTCGGCGACGACGTTTTACGAGTCCCTTTATACGAATACTGCCGCAATTTTTTCGCTACGTTATAGGAATTTCCGTTATAGGAACCCACGTTATAGGGATCGACTGTACTGGTTCCCTTTCATGACCGATCCAGTGTTGCCAGCTAAAACACGCAAAAATGTAACAAAAATATTATTAAAGTAGCCAAGACATAGCCAAATATTGTAGCGCCACATCACTATTGGACATTTGAATTTGCCGACTAGAACGCAATCGATTAACCGAGGTGACGGGTAATCGGGGGTCGGATAATCGATGCTCTACTGTATTAAATCTGCTAACGTTGCGAAAGGGGTTATATCAATTTATAAACAGAGATCGAAGACATTAGATCGTGTCCAAAAATTGCTTTTGCTTTGGATAACTGAAAAACAGTGCGCTGGCGACAGCGTATTGGAAGCAATTATTTGCGAGAAACCTAAAAAGATACGCGCTGATCACGCGAAAAATCAAGCGGGAACTAGCCAGGAAAGCGAGGTGTTCAAACCCAGCCATTTTTTCATGAGAACGGATAATTATTTTAACATTACTTCTTATGGGAAAGGTTGGTTCGATATACGTCCTATTCGGTATAAGTTCAAACACCAGGAACGGATTAAAATGGTATACCGAGGTTCCACTGTACAGCTTTTTAGGGAATTTTTGCGCTTTTCAATGGCTTATAGAAAATTAGAAATTTTGCATATTACCGAAGAAAACAATTATGTTTCGAACGAGATTTTCGGAATTACTTCGAGTGTTTGTGGCAAAGAAACCAACACCCGAACATCGGCAACCGATTCCTCTACATATTCGTATAGTCATTCCGCGACTTTTTACTTGGAATTTACCAATCCAAATTCCAAAATATTTTATAAATTTTTCTATATATTTTTCTTTCCGTAGGAGTATGGAAGAATTCTCTCCGTTGCCGCAACAACCGACATCCGTTGTCTTTCAGTAAATAATTAAAACCGCTCCCGACCAACCGAATATAAATTTTTACCTTTAAATGGCCGAGAGCTTTTCTTCGATTTCTCCTCGGAACAATTGGCCTTTTATAAAATGAATTAATGACAGAAAATGTATTCCGTTTTTCTTGTCGTCGTCGAGTCAAACATCTTTCAACCGTTCCATTGTAACGGAAGAATTTTCAAATCGAAAGAAATACAGTGGCGCCGTCTGTAATTTCCGTTGAAAGAAACTTCCATTTTTGTAAATATTTTTGTCTTCAAATTTTCAACGATATTTTACTCGAATACAGTTTACCGGGAATAAAATCGCGTTCGAAATTTACTACAAATAAATAATTTGGTAATTTTTAAAATACTTTTCAAATTGTATTTTCTATTTTCGTATTTTGTGCTTCTATTCACCCTCAATGAAGATATAAAAGTAGTGTCGGAGTGATTCGGAGAAAAAGCCAATAGGCTAGAGTCTCCATATTAATAAGAAAGAAAGAAAGAAAAAATGGCTGTGACAAATGTAGCGTAATGTTCCGCGATACTTAAATGTCGCCCATAACGGGAGAGCTCGACACTGAATATTCGAGTTAGTATAATGTTTCGAGTTGACAATTCTGGACTTGTTATTAAGTAAAAATCTTGTATAAATAGACGCCTATATCTCAATATAACTACGCGTCATAAATTCATTTGAATACGTTAGCGCATAAAAATTAAAACAAACGATAAAGATGAAGAAAAATGTCGACCCCGTACCGTTACAAACTCATTTCAATTAAAAGCTATTCTAAACTAAATAGGCGGAGAAGGGGTGCCTTCGGATTAGAATAGTTTTAATGACGAAACTGACCCCGTATGACCATTGTTCTCTGCTGCCAGATGGCCGAGCGGTCGAGGTGGCTGCCTACTGCTCTGGGGATCCGGCCTCGAATCCGAACGGGAGTTTTACGGGGGAGGGTGGTTCGTTCGGATTTGTCGGACCCCGCTCCTCACCACCTGGCAGCCCCATTGTGGACCTGGCCGAACACATAATGGGCTTGCAAAGAGGCCGTGTTAGTGCCCGCAGGGCGGAAAGAGTTTAAAAAAAGAGACCATTCTTCTCTTTAAAAAATATAAAGAAATATTTGCAATTCTACATTTTCAAAGATAGACAAACAATCAAATTTTATCTTGTATTTCGTGTCAGAACGTATGTGTAGATCACTTATGAAAAAGATCGAGATTTACATTAATTAATACAATCGTAAAACAACATAAAAGCTCTTTCAATCTGACAATACTTTTTACTGATTATGTCAATAATATGCAACTACCGATCAATATCGCAGGGTTTAAATAACAAACGTTAAAGCGCTAGCCAAATTTTTATTAAAATTAGGGTATTTTGTATTCTAAACATTCATTGGTTTAATATGGTAAAACGGCATATTTAAGCCAATGAAAATCGCTGACGCTGGTCCAGAAGAAAAGTATAAAATTCATTATTCCGGGAGTCGTTTTAATAAAACAAAAAGCGTAGAATAAGACGTTTTAATAAAAATGTCAAACCATCTATTTCTATTGTGCTTTAAGATTTAAAAAAACTTAACGAACGACTTACAAATACAATAATTCTCGTCGTCATTAATTGTGGACATTGCAGAAAGGCAACTGGATATTAACCGCCTGGGTGTTAGAGATATTTGGCCTCCTCTACAATGCCGATCGCGAGTAATTTCAAAATATGAGCCAACGCGAGAGTACGTTGACAGGGGAAAAATCCATAAAAATATTTGGTATATATTATTTTAATTTTATTCAAATCAAGCCGCCCATAGATAATAGGAGTCTTTGTTCAAAGTTCGTGTTATAGGCGAAAAATTGCGATTGTGTTCGTATAAACACGCTAAAAGAGACTCGTATAATACGGTAAAACGTCATCGCCGACTCGTGTCGCGTCAGGATTGGTCGAATCTAGACCAATAGCGGATATTGTATACAAACAGTTGAATTTAAACGAGCACTGGACCTACTAAAAAACATTTATTATTCAACGGCTATAAAAATTATATTTCTACTAATGATGTCTCCAAAGTTCAGCGAATTTTTTGCAGAAAAATAACTTATCAGGAAACACGCGCCAACCGTTCGATGCGCCGCTCCGTGACGAAAACAGGCTTAAGCGACGGGGTCGTCGAACGGTGCACACTCGGTAAGTAATCCTACAATTTTTCGTTTATAGCATAGTTTATATGGATTATTCCCAAAACATTATACGTGTTTTGGAAATGTTGAGTCGAATTAGTCAAGAATCGATTAATTTTATGGAAGAAAACCTTTCAAGCAGCTGTAGTCCGTAAACTTCACACGTGCTGGTCTGTGATTGGCTCTTGTATTTAAGTAACTCGTACAACATGGAATTCATATAAAAGGGAATAATCAACAGTGTTGTAGGGAGTCGACTGTAGTTATAAAAAAGTTGAAAATTTGCGATGAGGAAAGCTTTTTTCTGACTCCCAAACACAAGTATACTGCACAGATTTTTGCATCGATGGCCCGTAAGCTTTCCCCCAGAGTGACAGTAGACTAGTTTAACCATCGACGATTGCGTAGCAGCTTTGGATTGCATCAAACGTAATTCACAATTTTACATAACACACGACAAATTTAACCAATTAGCATCTCCTCTCAGATCTTATAGAGTCAAAAATCCCCAATAAGATTGTTAATAAATTTCACTGTTAATAAATAATACAATATACATACAGTACAATGTAATCGGCTTCCGTTTTGTCTATGATGATACACAACTACGGATCATTACGAGTAAAGATTACAACTTCGGTTGTGTTTTTAAATACGATAATTATAGCAACACTAAACGAGTTATTTGTGATTAAGGAAGACAGGTTCTACCAAACTAAATGATACACATACTTATGATAATGTATTTTAAATTTAAATTTATTAAATTAAAAAAATAATTTTACAAAACCTTTTTTGTTCACTTTCATAACATCGAATGTATTTTACAAAATTAAAAAATTACAAATGAAGAAAATAAAACTTTAAACATTTCTTGTTTTGATGTTAAATAAAATCTAAATACGAATATTAATAATAAAAAATACTTTTGTTAACATTTCCTTCGTAACAAATACTGTTATTCATTATCATTACGATATTTAATAATATGATAATTTAATTACGTTTAAAACAGAACTTTTGTAAGCAATAAGTACACGATAACGACTTTTACTCCGAATGAGTTCGAAGATGTCGAATCAGAGTTGTTTTCCGTGTAAAACTTCGTTTGCAATGATCACAGGTAAAGGGTTTCTCCCCTGTGTGAGTACGCACATGATTAATCAAGACACTTTTGTATGTGAAACTTCGTTTGCAATGATTACAGGTAAAGGGTTTCTCCCCTGTGTGAGTACGCACATGATTAATCAAGACACTTTTGTATGTGAAACGTCGTTTGCAATGGTCACAAGTGAAAGGTTTCTCCCCGGTGTGAGTCTTGACGTGGTAATATAGACTGCTGGAATACTTGAACTGACGAGTACAGAATTTGCAAGATAAGAGCCCTTCTCCAGTGTGAATCCTTTGATGACATTTTAAATTACATATCGAAGCGAATTCTTTCTCGCAACTGTCACATTGATTCTTCCCATTCTTCGACTTCCGAATGTTTAAACCTATAAAATACGAGAAATAAAAATATTAAAAGCATCGTCTAAAGATCGAAACTCTCTTCAATTTATTGTCAAATCAAATATGTAAATTTAAGCGCTCTATTTTAACGTTTTGCTTGCAGATAAAACACTAATTTTCACTTTTCCCACGAGTTTCTTTAAATAAAAATTTACGGGTTACAACCAACTCCGATTTCACCACACCATACACTAACTGCTTACACCAGTGTTCACAAATATTAACAACAGGCATAAATACTATCACAAATTAATGTAATTTATACAGTTTTTTTCTGGACACAATTACTATGCATTTTGCAACAAAAGATGTANTCACACCATACACTAACTGCTTACACCAGTGTTCACAAATATTAACAACAGGCATAAATACTATCACAAATTAATGTAATTTATACAGTTTTTTTCTGGACACAATTACTATGCATTTTGCAACAAAAGATGTAAATAATAATCTTAAAATATCTTCATTAAATGTTCTGTTTTTCTTCATTTTCATGGAATATGCTTTCTCCTTTGATGGAATTCATCTTGTATGATTTCTTATCACTGGCTTCACTTTGTCTGTTATAAACAAAAGTTTAACACCTTCAGCTCTTATTGGAAATGGTCTTAGTTGGTGGATGGTGGATCTAAAAATAACAAAAAGCTCTGAATTAAACAAGATACCAGAATGAGGTCAAAACATTACTTTTTTCAATTCAAACACAAATTATTTATCGTATTTATACAGACACTTGGCAAATCACAGAATTAAATTTTATTCAATTGATACGTGTTTCATTAAGGTCAGCGAAATACGTTTGTTCGAAAGACTAGTATGTAAATTTTAATTGTAAATCAATTTAAACGTGATTTTAAGTGTATGGAAGAAATTTTAAAATTGTTTAAACTCATCAAAAAGGTATGTTTTTAAGATAACATGACCTTATATATCTATTTGTTTAAACTGTTGTAACTTGTGAAATTTTATTTTAGTTGGCTGAAGAGGGGCAAGAAATGCCCGAACGTGTATAAAAGAAAGAAACACGTATCAACTGAGAAGATTGTTGATTTTATTCTTTTATTTCTTATTTTCTAGTTTAGTTTACCTTAATTTCATTATTACACTCCTTTTTTCTTCTTTTTTCTGTACCTTTTCATCATATTTTTTCCTTTTCTAAACAATAAATCACTTATAACCTACCTCGAGTGTTCCACGAAAGAAAATATTTTAAAGTTTTTATTCAAATTTATTCCCATTGCAATATTCGTAGACAATACCGTGTTTTCATTTTATTCAATATGTTAAAGTTTATTAGTGTATTGCTTCATTGTTTTCTGAGAATAATAAACGTGGAGTTGCTTATCAAGTTTTGAATGTATTGATGCCAATGCTCCGTGTAATATAAAGTATATGAACTTTTACGAGATTTTATCATAAAAATTTTATATATTTTTAATTATTATAGAATAGCAAAGGACTTAATTTTGAGAGTACAGATGAGTTTTATAATGATCTGTAAACGCTAATAGCAAGTAAAATCTTCATTAAGCACAATCTCGTGCGAGATACGACACGTGACTACCCTCTATCTCCATTCCCCTCGACCTTTCATCACCAAAATTTAACATCCTCAATGTCCCTTATACACAAACTACCGTGTTCCAAATTTCACACCTTCCTGTGATTTTAAGTGGAATAGACGACAACACACGTACAAACACATATCCACGAAATTTTTTGTGGTTTTTGGCTTNTATTTTTAATTATTATAGAATAGCAAAGGACTTAATTTTGAGAGTACAGATGAGTTTTATAATGATCTGTAAACGCTATATTTACTTGTTATTAGAACAAGTAAAATCTTCATTAAGCACAATCTAGTGCAAGATACGACACGTGACTACCCTCTATCTCCACTCCCCTCGACCTTTCATCACCAAAATTTAACAGCCTCAATGTCCCTTATACACAAACTACCGTGTTCCAAATTTCACACCTTCCTGTGATTTTAAGTGGAATAGACGACACACACGCACACACACATATCCACGAAAATTTTTGTGGTTTTTGGCTTCAGGAAGTGTCGAAACGTGAATTGCAAAAAACTCGGAGGGTCACATTTGACACGATTCCATTAATTTCGCTTGTTATATATAAGTAACAGTCGAGAAAGTACTGTAATAGTTCCGAACAATGTTTAAAATTCATATATTGTATTGTACTTCCAGATCGTATACTTTAAAAAACTCGTTAATAACAACTCACTATTTCGTAATGTCAAACTGAGAGGTCTTTTAAGGGTATCTGGCCCCTCTTTAGGCGTTAAAATCGTGAAAAAAACCCTTAAAATTCCACGTGGCCAGCCTGTTCTGGCCGGGAGCACAACCACGCCTGAACTATTAGTGTTCGGGAAACTGAACCCCTCGGCCACTAGTGGGACTATCTTATTACAATGATGCTTCATTATTTTAACGTTACGCCCTCTAATATGTCACACCATAATTTATTAATTTGCATAACTTCTAATATATTAATTAAACTTACACTTTTAGAATTTTTTTACTTTTCCGGCTGTTATATATACAAAGGATAGTACGGCGATTAATCGAGATCTCCCCAATATTGAGTTTTACATTTTTTGACTCAGAACATGTTTAAACACGTCGAGAAACGCATAAAAAAATCGAGTGTGTTTTCTGTTTATGGATGTTAGTGTAAGTTTGTCCGTGGCACGATGTTGTTCACCCTCTTTAAGGTTTAAACCACGTGGCTTTTGTCGAAAATTTCTGAAATTTTGCAGGGTAATTTGATTATTAAGAGGATTAATGCTGCTAAATCTTGGTAATTACAGGTCAGAGGAATGGAGAGATAAAAACGGTCGCGTGTATCTCCAGTCGGGTCACACTTCGTGACGATTTTTAGTATAAATTTTTAAACAAATTCATTAATTCTAATTTCTTACCTTTTATTCAGTCAAACCTCGAGTTTCGAACGCCTCTGTTTACGAACAAAATTTCGAACGCCATATTTGCCCGGTTGCTAGGGTCCACAGACTGTCATCTCTCAGTACTTGCTGCGTTGAAGTACTTGTCCGTCTCGATTGATTTGATGATATTGCATAAAGCGTTTTGCAAAGCGTTAGTTTCTGTTTCGATTTCTGTTGGCCGTGAAGGAACATTTTGTTTTTAATAAATATATAAAATACGTATAGATATCGATAATATTATATTATATTGCGGATGAAGGCATTTCTATGCATAAAATAGAGCAAAAAAACATTATAAAAAACAAGTTTTAATCCGTTCGATAGAAAATATACTTTACCAGTTATTTGCTTCCATCCTCCATTTTCTTCTCAAATACGTAACGTAACTGTCAATTTTTAAAAAACGAACAAGTGGCGCCACCTAATTAAAATTAGAAAATTTTTAATTTCTAAGACTAAAGTATATATAAAAAGTAATCTTTCATTGGGATGTTATTGAAAAAGAGCCGAATAACTGTGAAATATTATGAATATTTAATTTATTAAAGAAAGTATTGTTTATGTTGGAGCCAAATAGCTGCCAACCATCAAAATGGGCGGTAAACAAGGGCAATTTGTGTTTGAATCGGTTCTCTATTCTTATAAATCATTTGTTATGAATTATTCGATTATTCTTTTCCATTGGCCATAATTGTGGGATTTACTGATAACCATTACCAATCTATATATAGATATATAAATGAATTTTTGTTGGTTTGTCCTTTATGCATATCTTTATTGTTAAACCCATCTGGACCAAACTTTGTAGGAATATTACTCGTCCGGCCGTCACCGATTCGAACGAAACTTGGCCAACACTAAGCCCTAAACACAAACAGATCCTTGTCCAAATAATAGGATCCACTTCTTCAGCTTCTACGAAAAACAAGTCTGTGAAAATTGAATATTTAGCTTATAAGTCTATGGAAGATTCACTTATTCTATTTGCCATAGCCGAGTGCATAAGTCAATAGGTATAAGAGTTGCGCGATTTAGGATCTGGCCTTCGCCCTTTTAGTTGTATGTATAACAAAATTATTTTATTATTTTACCGTATCGTCGGCATGGCATTATTATTACTATTGTTATTCATCACATTTAAAGCTTTATAAAAGAGATTTTGAAAACGTGACGCCTTTTCGTATTTAGGTCTCTGTAGATTTAACTCTTGAATGTCGTTAAATAAAATTTTTATTTATTTTCACATACGGTTGTGTTGTTGTATTTAAAGTGTAACAAGCAAAAACAATGCACGAGGAAATTGTTTCATTACTTTTTCATTAACAATGAGTACTAATGTAAAAGTATTAAAAATTTATGATAATCGTTAAATTTTTGTGGCCCAGGGTTTAAGCCCTTTTAGTCCCTGTGTAGATCCTCCCTTTTCGCACCCCTCTAGAATTTTAGACCTTCTATACGAGCAAAAATCGATCGAACCATACATGTATAGTACACGCGACTCTTCGCGAGATATTCGCCTCTAAAGGCCACTTTTTAACACGTATCTTCGACTTTTTTGCTCTACATCTCTGATAAGGGCCAACCTTTTCATTCGGAGCTCGAATTGTAAAAAAAATTGAAGTAAATAAAAGGTAAAGTATACTTTTATTGTAAATATTTAATGGATTATAAGTTTTTTTCGGAGAAGCTAAGAGTTTTACGAAGGAATAGACGAAAAGGTGGCGTTCGGGTGTTTTCTTCGTGTGAGTTGTACACCCTTGCATTTGAAATTTCACGCAAATACTTTGTCTTGTTGTTCTTAAATATCACGGATAAAATAAGTTTGAAAATGTCGCCTTTTGAATTTACATAAAATATAAATACTTGAATCAGAAAATTAACTTGAATTTCATTGTCTTTCAGATTTTAAAAGAAACTGTAATTTCTGTAATGTAAAATATGGAAGAAATTATTTCTACAATTATTGAAATTTATTCGAATTAGAAAATAATGTTTACACGTGATTTCTCGTATCTATTTTATACAGAACTTTATTATTTACAGATTCATTATCAATCAAGAAAGAACAATTGTGCGTTAGATGAAGGATTTTTTCTAGAAAAACACAGTATTGAAAGACGTGTTTAATTTCTTCTGTTGACGGAAGATTGAAATTGAAGCTTGTCTTATGAAAAGATACAAGGATACACCAATGAAGAAAACACGTTCCATAGAAATGAATGGTCCATAGAAATGATGTTCCATAGAAATGATGTTCGATGAATACATCGAACATCTTTTAAAATGTTCGATGTATTTGCAGTCATAACTTTACAAATCTACCGTACCTGAATATAAAGACAATTATTATACTTTATATTGTTTCGACCTCTCATCGGACCATCGTTCTTTACGCAATCGCATATAAGCATTAACCGACAAGCAAATACTCGACCGTAGCGCGTTTAAAAGGTGGCAGCGAGCCACTCTGAGGGACTCGGCAGTAGAACCTTATAACTTGGTCGGGCCCAGCCATATTTAAAATAGGGGGCCTTGCGTACGTTGTGACTTCAGACATTTTTCTTCGAAAAATTTTTTGGGAAAATATTTTCTTATAAATGATTAGTTTGAGACGCCTGTTAGCGTAGGGTCTGGGCAATTGTTTCTTTTACCCGTAGGATGATGCGTCACTGGAACCCGACCATTCCAAAAATTTTCAATTGGGTTTAAATTTGCACCAAGGAGTGGCCATTCAAAAGTTGGACGTTCTTGCTCCGAAAAAGGTTAACGTTGATTTTGATAGACGGAAGCTTGCGTTATCCTGCAGGAATTCAAAGATCTGTCCATAAATTTGGAGCTGCCTCTAAGCTCCTGATAAGTTTGAAAGTTGTTTCGACATTCAATAAATACTAGATCTGTTATTCCATTCCATCCAATTCTCGCCCAAGTCATGAGTATATACCATCAGCTACTCTCTTTGAATACTGCTTTTGATTTAGTCTTTTGTCTCCTCAGTAATACTTAAAATCATCAGGTTTGTCGATATTTCATTTTTTCTCATTACAGGAAATTACTTTTTGCCATCCTTCCTATCTTTCATACTTGTTTCTGGCAAACTGCAATCGAAGTCGTTTGTATTTCTTAAGCTAGCTGCCTGTCTTCAATTTGATGAAAAAAACATTGTCTGTTGATCTCAAAACATTGAGTACTGTTGATTTATTGCAGCTCAGCTTCAATTCATTTTATATAAACCATACAATCAAATGCGAGTCATCATGACGAGAGGTCCTTTATTAAGTAAGAAGCAACCTGTTTATTTCGGGTTTTATTAAAAAAAAATGACAAGGGAAGATACTTTTAAAAATAGCAGAACTTTATTCAATATCAAATAGTGTAGTAGCTTGTGTCAGTGACTGTAGTAGCAATAACTTAAGTTTATGGAAAGAATTAAATGTGAATATCAATGAAACATTATTCTTTCATTTAAATACAAAAATTCAGGTTATATATATTTGCAGACACTGAAATTATTGCGAAACTGGATTATTTATGTAGGTTTTAAGTCTAAAGACAGTCATGTAACAAATAAAAATCCATTGCAAGCCCTCATTTCCATCACTAATACCGAAATGATTTCATGCAGGAAAATTAATCAAAAACATTTCGACTGTCAAAAAAGCCGGCACCAAAATGTTAAACAGGCAGCTCAGATTCTATCAAATGTCATGGCTCTATTACGTTATCTTCCCGGTACAGACAAGAAGATGACAGAGAGATAATTTAATTAGGAATGTAAATGTGTGCTTTGACATTTTAAATAGGTATACAACAAATTTTTCCAAGTAAAATTAGATATGGTGTGGATTTGGAATTACAGGAAGCACATTTTAAATAAAATGATTAAAAAAAATCTCGACAATGAGAAAAAGTGGAAAAAATGCTGTCCAAATTCTCCAGTAAGGAATGATCATCTCAATGAAATCTAATTAATAATTCTAATTAACTCCCAATAATTACTAATATTATTAATTAAACTAAACAGTTAAAATAATGATTAATATGCATAGAGTTATTGCAAATTTGATATTTATTTTACATTCATATTTTTAAACTTCCGTTAACACTTATCTATATTGTTAGCAATAAAATTATTTTTACACTATATTTTTCTATGTGCAGATTTAGTGTGAATTTCATTGTTTATGTTGAAATTTCTACAAAATTAATTTTTTCGCAGTTCTTATTAGAAGTAAGCAGTGATTTCTTTACAATATTAAAATAGTGCAATACTTAGGAAAAAAAACCATTAAATTAAATTTTAATGTACTAATCATTTATCAAGAAATAAAGATTGCAATTTATTTTAACATCACTACAGGAAATTATTCAGAACCAACAAATATTGACAGTACAGACTGTACCTACATCTCTGATACAACAGAATCTTTCTTACTGTACAACATTTTAAATTTATAACAAACTAGCAGACCCCGCCACGCCTTGTTGTGGCTCAAAATGTATCTATTATAAATGTATAACACTTCCCCCCTAGGAGAAAATTTTTCGAAAAATTTCTTCTTAGTGTACATTCTCTTGACGTACCCTATTAAAACGCAATCAGAAATGCAAAAACCCGCATATAAAATAGTATAATAGAAGCCAAGTTTTTCACAGTAAGCCTTAATCCTGTCCCTCTCCCCCGCGGGGGGAATATCGAAAAATCCCTTCTTAGTGTACATTCTGTTGACGTACCCTATTAAAACGCAATCAAAAACGCAAAAACCCGCATATAAAATAGTATAATAGAAGCCAAGTTTTTCACAGTAAACCTTAATCCTGTCCCTCTCCCCCCAATAGGGTAATTTCGACATGTATTCGACAGCCTATGTCCACCCTGAGGTTCCATTCTAAATACTGGTAAAAGAATTTTTGAAATCGGATGAGTAGTTTTGGAGATTACCTGCTGCATACAAACTAACATACAAACATTACCTCTTTATTATATTAGTATAGATAATTATAATAGATAATAAACAACTACTGTTATTGTTACAGAGATCAGATCAGACATCTGGAAATAACCTCTCTGAAAAGTCCAATCCCTTTATGAAATAACAAAAAAACTTTTAAAAAAACACGAGAACATGTTGGATGTTGCTTTAAAAACATTTACTGCAACATTGTATGTGTTACGATTTCGTTATAAAAACTTTATACATTTTAATTTTTATAAAATAGCAAAATACTTAATTTTGAGAGGAGAGATGAGTTTTATAAAACACTATAAATGCCGTATTCATAACAGATAGGAAAGTAAAAGGACTGATACTAAAGAAAAGTGTAATTATGAAATTAAAGTAAATAAATAAACTAAACTAAAATATAAGAAATAAAAGAATAATAAAATAAAATCATTTCTGAGGGAACTGTGCCTGAAACATAACGTGAGTTGCTTGACAAGGCTAAAAAACATATATTTGAAATACAGTCGACCCCCCTATAACACTGTTGATTATTCCGTTTTATATGAATTCCATATTGTACGAGTCACTTAGATTTTACAAATACGTGTGCCGGGCTGTGAACGGCTCACGTATTTGTAAAATCTAAGTATTAACAGTGTTATAGGGGGTATTGACTGTAGTTACAAAAAACTTGAAAATTTGCGATGGGATGAGAGGAAGCAGTTGAGCGTAACTGCTGATATGTGAAAGAAAGGAAACAATTAGTTTAAATCGGTACAGAACCGGGCATAGTTTTATCACAGGCAATCGAAAAGCTAGGTAACGTTGCATCATCTAGAGGGGATGAGAGACGTAAATCTGTTTCCTTTTTTTTTTAACTCGGATGAGTTGTCTGTAGTTCAACCGAAATTCACATAACTTCGCAAAAATACGAAGCAACCGTGTGGCTTTATATTTCAAAAAACAGCAACCAAAAAATGTTAAAATACTTTTTCGTTATTAAGCGTCGGAGTCAAAAGTCGATACTTTCTTTTTGTGAATATATCTTTTCTCTGATTCAACTATATTTTCCAAAAAGTAGTTTATGCAAATGCCAGGACTCCATTGAGCATTTTTGACACCGAAATCATGAAAATCTACCGTGGAAATTTATTTCAATTATCAGACACGAAAGTGAATAAGCTACTACAGAAGCGTGGGCTTCGTCCAGGCAACTAGACAAATAAGAAAGCTTTTTTCTGATTCCCAAACACAAGTATACTTACGGTGACCATACGTCCTTTATTTAAAAGAACAGTCCTTTATTTCACTGCTCTGTCCTCTATAATAGGCATTTTGTCCTTTATTTTGTAAATTCAAAGTTTAAAAAACTTTTTAAATGATATATTGAACAAGTTAGTTTCGTGTACGCCATCACGATCAGTGTTGTCATCGTGTCCATACGTTGCTACATAGAGCGCGGCAGTGCAGTGTGTCGCCAACCGAACGGCCCTTTGACAGTACCAAGGAGCGGACACTCTTATGGAGATTTTTGTGATAGTTTTTTAACTCTCTGGTTGGTGGATGATACACTTGGAGCGTTGGTGAGCATTCGTCGACACTTGTCGACAATCTTCAGGGGCATGAGCATGTGACATATATACTGTTAATGTACTAAATAATTGGGACATGTGTTTTATTGAAATAGAGGTGTTTGAATGGGTCACATTACTGAAAATCCCTTTGTGGGTGAAGGTAGAGGAAAGCTTTATTTTTATTTCTAATCATCGGTCTGTAAATATACTCGACAGTGAATTATTTGATGAAGTTTCGTGTGTAAAAAAATATGTCACAAACGATAAGATCGACGAATGGCGACAGAATAACAAGCACTGACATCAAAAGTGGGTTGAGATTTTTGAACATTTTACAGCAAAAGAAATTGCTTTCAAAAATATTTGTAAAATCGTAGAATTTTCTTTATGTCTCCCTGGATCTAATGCCCCATTGAATGAATATTTTCATTGGTGAATAATATGTGGACGAATGAAAAAACTCAGTTAAAAGTAAGCACATTATTTCTGTCAAATACAACTTTCAAATGAACTGTATAGAATTTTATGACTTTTTAAAGCGTGAACCAGTGCTATTAAAAAAAATTAATTCTACTGAAAAGTATCAAAATTAATGTTATTTGAATTTTTACAATGTGTATGTATGTGTAATAAATGTTATAAACTTATGAATTTTATAAGATTTTTTAATTTTCTTCGATATGTCCTTTATTTTCCCCCAAAAAATATGGTCACCGTA
>NW_019384568.1:335279-336775 GCF_000671375.1 Centruroides sculpturatus
GTGAATACAATTAATATAAAATTTTTAACCAGTTTTCGTTTATAGAGATGCTAGGATTTTTATTTATACTATTTTGATTTTTGATTATTTCTATACTTTCTTTGAATTTTCTTTTATATGTATCTTTTTCTCTGTGTAAAATATCTATATTATTTTTGTCTATATTACAATTATTTAAAAGGCAGTGTTCATGGAAAGCAGAATTTGGTCTACGATATTTCAAATCAGCTATATGTTCTTTCAATCTTACTTTAACTTTACGTTTAGTTTCACCTATATAAAATTTTTTATTTTCGCATGTACACGGAATTTTATAGACTACATTTTTACTTTCTTCTTTCTTTGTTATATTTGTTTTGTTAACTTGTTTTGCATTTAATCTGGAGATTAGCTTATCGTATGTCGGTACTAGTTTTACATTAATTTTTTTGACTTCTTTATTAACTTCTTCGTATAGACCTCTTATATATGGGAAACGAATGTATTTTATTTCGGCTTGTTTAGGATCTATTCTTATTGTTTTATCTGTTTTTTATCTATTTCTTTTCCCCAAATATTGAGGATTCTATTTGGGTATCCTGAAAGAATAAATTTTTTCTTTAGTGTATTTAAATGTTCGATTTGATTAGTATTTATACTAGTTCTATTTTTCATTTTAGTGTATTCCATATTAAATATGTTTTGTTTTATATGAAGTGGTATGTTAGAATTATAGTTAACTGTAAATATATCAAAATTCTAAATTTGCTATTTATAATACTGATGAACTATTATGTGATATTAAACAGATAGATATAAAAGATACATACAGAATTGCAAGTCTGGACGTAATTGATATGTACCCTTTTATAATATGGGAAATAATTGAACCAAAGCTGACAGAACTTAAAATTGAACCTGGAATAATAGACCTAATTGAATTTACCTACAGAAGCAGCTACTTTGAAATAAACAGTAAATATTACACACAGAATAGTGTAATTATTATGGGGTCCGTAATAAGACCGAAACCAGCAGAGATCATAATGNTTTATTTTTTCCCCAAAAAATATGATCACCGTAAGTATACTGCACAGATTTTTGCAACGATGGGCCATCCGCCTTCCCCCAGACCGACGGTAGACTAGTTTAACCATCGATGATTGCGTACCAGCTTGGGATTTCCAAAATATTTACCGCCGTTAAACTGCAACATTGCAGTGAAACTTATGACGTTTAATGCAATGTATCGAATAACGCATTGCATCAAACGTAATTCACAATTTCACATAATACACGACAAATTTAACCAATTAGCATCTCCTCACAGATCTTATAGAGTCAAAAATCCCCAATAAGATTGTTAATAAATTTCACTGTTAATAAATAATACAATATACATACAATGCAATCGGCTTTTGTTTTGTCTATGATGATACACAACTACGGATCATTACGAGTAAAGATTACAACTTCGGTTGTGTTTTTAAATAGGATAATTATAGCAACACTAAACG
>NW_019384568.1:342711-351785 GCF_000671375.1 Centruroides sculpturatus
GCTAATTAATAATTATTGAACTGTTAAATAAATCAACAATAACAAAAAACTGTAATGTTGTAATGGGAGTCAAATAATATGTAAATCTACATTAAATGTTAATAATGTTTACCAACTTCAAGACATTGTAATATCATTAGTTCAAATAATAATCTATAATATTAAATATTGAAATGTTAAATAAATCAACAATCATACATTGAAAAATATAGTAGATGTCAGATATGTAAATTTATATTGTAGAAGTTATGTAAATTCGTATTATATTGTCAATGCGTATCAAAGGAAATAAGGATTTTGTAAACAGATTTATGAGTAGAAAGCATAATTAATTGTATACCAATTTGATAATTGTTGTCCAGTGTATGTTTATATCAAGAATATGTCCAAAATATGTTTTATAGTTTATATTAGTTATATAATAAGTTTATGTCCAGAATATGTTTTAGATCAGGGATTTTGTAGAACTGTTTTGTAAGTGAAAGGTACGTTTTATATTTTTATGATTTCTACAATACTTGTGTTTTTATATGTATGTTATATTTTTTATATGTATGTTATATTCTTTTTTAATGTTTTAGTTGGCTGAAGAGGGGCTTAAGAGCCCGAAACGTGTAAAATTTTCACACGTATCAACTAAATAAAGATGAGAAAACCCGCCAAGTGTCTTAATTTATACCACTTTATTGTGTTAGAAGCATAAACAAATTGTAAAGCACGGTTTCATATCATTAAAATAATAGAATAAATTTAAACACGCGGTTACAGTTTGACGATATACGGTAACAGTCAACACTACCGGAATAAAACGGGTCAATGTAAATGTCCTCCTTTCTAGGTTGTTTATTTACGTCAACATTACGACTAATATATGCCTGAACTTACCTCTCAGTCTTGTTGTGTCACATTCTTCCTACTTTCTATATGGAAGGATTTTAAATACCACTCTGTTGTACCTTTCTAACATGAGTATATGGGAAAGCACGATGTCATTTCGAAATGTTCTGGTTAGCAAAAACTTTCGGTTTAAATATCAGGTAATTATCATATGAAAAGACCATACTATTTGAATGAAAAATGTCTATATTTTCTACTACCAGATACGCTGTAAACACAGCTAAAGAAAGGTGTAATATCCGAAACGTATATTGTACTTGAATCAAGCCTATTTTACGCCATTCACCTTTTATTCCTGTATGATAAGTCAGTTATATAAATGTTAAATTACAAAGGTCAATGTTATGTTGGGGAGATTTCTGATCACCCTAGATAAACACCCAAAATATGTATCAAATTAAAGCTTATGACCTAAAGAAAACAATTGCATCAGTTTCGAGCCGAGGAACTGGAGGAACGGTTAGAAAATACTTGTTTTTTCTTCCGTGGATCGATTGATTTTTGCATTTAATTTGTAAAAACGTATAATAAGTTCACTAAACGTAGGTGTTAAGTATCATTTATTTAATTTTCTTAACTAAGTAGGAGCAAAAGTACTGCAATTGAATACAAAAAGATTCAGGGAATTTCAAAAGGATGAGAAGAGAGATTACAGTTGTAAGAGAGCATCACGTCGTCCTCATTTATTAGAAATAGTTTGCATAAGTACAGATGTAATGCAATCCACGAAAATATACTTGTTTTTTTTTATTTGAAACTAGTGTCATTGAGTTCTTATCGTCATAATCTTTAATCAGATATAGCCTGGACTTTGGGCGCTGCATGGAGGTTTGACACTGAACCTTTAGTATAATTATTCGTATTACTTATACTAAAAAATTAAAAGAGATAACTTGTTTTTCTAACGCCTTCAGAAGTAATCAGCAATGTCACATGAAAATCAATATTATCAAGATTTAGAGTTATTTAGTGTCCTTGCTGCAGGCCTTTTCTAATATCTGGAATTTTTTAAAGTAAAATTGCGTGGGAAAAATTAACGAAATTAACTAAATAGAATAATCCTAGTTAAGGAATTTTTAGAAAATAATGTAAACAATGTAATTTCGAGCATATTAACGAGATATTAGCGTATAAATATATAAATGAGCTGCTGCTTGATATCCATCATCGTGAAAAAGCTTTCCAATGAGAAGCAACTGCGTATTATTCATCTGCTGAAAAAAAAATTTTACTGTTGAGAAAACAGCATTAGAGGTTGGTGTTGGGTGTTGGAGTGTACCACAATAAAAAATAGTTAACTACCATATTACGACAATTTAAGAGTTGAAGGAAGAAAACGTTGAGTGCCAAAACAGAATCATGAACAGTAAAGAGACAAGTGAAACATGGCTAAACTTTTTCTCTCTCAAACACTATAAAGTGTGCAATTAATCGAACACTAGGCATCTTTTCATTTTTTTATTTATTCTATTAGTTCGTTGGCAAAAATGGCTACACTGAGATACTTGACATTTATTTCTTACAATCTGTTTAATATTACTATATTGATAGGAGCTCTTTCATTTATCGGTAAGATAATGATCCAAAAAATATATCCAGGAGGGCGAGGTCAGGAAAACGAATATATCCAGGAAAACGAAGTCATTAACCTCCATTTTTACCTAATTCTTAGTTTTTTCGTGGCAATTAATGGAAAACGGCAAAGTTTTCTCAAAATCGACTGATCAAAGTTTGAGAACGAAGGCAATTCTGTGAGCCACATATAAGAGGCTTCGCGAACGTCTCTACTAAAAAATTCGCATTCTTTACAAGGTTATAAATTAGCAAAACTAATAGATTATATACAGTACATTGAGCATATACAGTAGTTGCAGGGCGATAAGGAATTTAAGAAATGGATCATCACAATTTTGTAATATTTTCGGAAATTTAGTATTATATATCACGCTGCTATAGACGAACGCAAACACTAAGCTAAATTCTTTTGTAATTTTCTGTATTATGTAAAAAAGTGTCGACATTAGCAACACTGTTAACAATCTTCTTCAAATAGACATTTCAAATTTTAATATTTGGTTTTTATGATAACCAAATTGAAAAATTTTACTGATATATATTGAAGTTAGCTTCATTGTTATGTTTTATATCTAGTTTAGAAGCATAACACAATGGCAAGAAAGATGGGGCAAGTGTCATTTCTTTTACCTCTTTAACATAGTTGAAGTCTTTTGACATAAGGCGAAAGCAATTGTTTTCATTGATATCACCTTATAAAAAACTGTACTTTGATGATCTCTTCACATTTGAACAAATCTTTCGTATGTTTCAGTTTACAGAAACTGGAAAGGAAAGAATTTTTCTATAAAAAACATTTTTAATGTTTGGAACCATTCTGAAATTTGAATATTTGTAATGGTGTTTCGTAGATTTGTGAAGATGCATGTAAATTTTTAAAACTGGTTTTAATAGGGAAAATATCCATGGAGAACCCTTTTGATCTATAGGGACGTTCGTACCCGCTCACGATGTCAATGGATGGCGATATTAATAAAATGCCGAGAAAACATCACACATCCCGACGATTTTATAACATCATCTTTTTCAAGAAAATGTTTTATTTCCTTTTTCCACGAAGAGAGACTCAAGATGTGTCTTTTTTGACGTTAAAATGTTACTTTAAATTGTTAATTAATTGAATAAATTTTTAACTGATTAAAAGTAAAATCGTTCTCTACTCTGAAATACTCACATAAACAATCACAATTACTTAACTATTCACTTAGATTAAACCTGTATTAATACTCAAACACTTTAGCTTCTTGAGACAATGTTTTTTAAACCTACACAAACATTTTCGACCTTTTCTACAAGTCATCCCCTTGTGTGAAATACAATGTATTAATCGTTTCAAATACAATGCACTCGGTCCTCTTTACACGGTTTTCGTTATAAGGACTTTTCGATTTATGGCCCGAAAATTTCGTATATGACCAATAAATAAAAAAAGTCAGCACTAGTGTTATTGTCGATGCACAACGCGAGTCTACCACCCCTGCAACTATCAAAGCGCAGTAAATAGTTGTCATTTACTGATACATTAAATGTAACATAATATAATCGTGTGAGGGCCAGGATTTAAGAGGGCCGAGATTCGAATAGTTATATTCATTTTTATTCATTCATTTACCGTTTTGTTTCAAAATCAAACCGATTTTTTTAAAGTTAGGGTTAACACAAAAAGGGAAAAACAACCGACAAATTTTCTCATAAAAATCGCTCATAAAAACTCCGTTCCCACGACAATACTTCCCTGTAGAAGATGAGTTAACTGTTGTGTCATAAGTTTGTCACTTCGCCCATCATTGGTCAANCTTTAAATAGTTTTATGTAAATGTTTAGAAATAAGTAGATCAGATAATACCGTATTTTACGGAGATCCTTTCCTTTCATTTTCGTATTTACATCTTTGATTGTTTTTATAATTTCAAATTCTTTAATTATTAATACGATCTTTAAATAGTTTTATCTAAATATTTAGAAATAAGTAGATCAGATAATACTGTATTTTACGAAGATCCTTTCCTTTCATTTTCGTGTTTACACCTTTAATCGAAGAATTTGAAATCATAAAAACAATCGTTTCTAACCTTTTCTCGAAAATTGTGATTTGAAAAATGCTGGAGAAAAAATGACAGAATTTTTTACGTTCGTCGACATTAAGTCAAGAAACTTCAGTCGACGAAGAGACTTAAAGCAGTTTCAATACTTTTTACCAAACTCTAGGGCCATTCGACATTTCACGAAATGTTTACGCGAAAAATCGTCTTCAGCTTCCGAGGAAATCTTCCTTCTGTTTCCTTTCTAATGTAATCGTCAAAGAGATTTTCTTCTTCGAATCGACACTATAAATAATCATTTTAAATATAAGTAAGTGTACAATAAAATAGCTAGAAAATATTATGTCGGAATCGAGCTTATTTGCTGTCCCTTTATTGGAGGTTACCGCAAGAGGCGCTGCTGTTAATCGTTGCGCTACACTAACTGTATCATCCTACACAATTAAATTAAATTCATTTTTAAAGGGCACCTTATCCAGAAATCCGGCACTTTTAGCTTTTCAAAATCTTTAAGCCGAAGGGACGAAGACGACGAAGATGCCGAGGACAATTCTGGCTCGATATGTAATTCCTGAAAAGAGAGAAGAGGAGGGTTGACCGTCTTCTTCTTGTTTGTGTTATTAATTAAATTTCTGTTTGATCTTCCGAAACTTTGACTTATCAATCCGAAGTTTCGACAGCGTCTCATCGATAATCAAAATGACTTAACTTTAAAATATGAACTTTCTAGACCCAGTAGTTTTTTTCTACGAGTGTGTGCAGTGCCGGTAGAAGAAAATTAAGGAAAAGAAAATACAGATTTTTTGGCGATTTTTGCGCTTTTCAATGGCTTATAGAAAATGTAGAAATTTTGCAAATTACCGAAGAAAATAATTACAGTGGTACCTCAGCATACGAAATTTTCAGGATACGATACGAAATTCGAACATATTTTTGCTCCACGATACGAACAAAAACTCACCATACGACGTCACATTAGTTCGCAGCGCCATTTTTTATTCACTTCTGTTCATCGGTCTTGGTCCGCGCGTTTGCTTCGTCGTGGAAGGATCTTGCTCGACAAAGGAAATCTCGAGGTATTATCAGAAAGCGACTGATTTTATTGAAAAGAAACATCCCAAAAAGGTTCACACTGGCCGTATTGCCGCTCGGGGTAATGACATTTGTCTAAGTCACTTTAGAAACATTTTAAAAAGTAGGCAAAGCCACATCTCTTTGGATAGATATTTTACCAAGTGACCTCTATCCAGTGAAAGTGCTGGTGGAAATGAAGGAAAGAAAGCAAAAAAGCAGTGAATAAAAAATTAAAAAGAAATGAAACAGAAAAGATTAAAAAATTAGTGATAAGTTATTTTTAAGTTATTGTTGCATTATGTTATGTAAGTTAAGTTTTAGTATCATTTCTCTTCTCTCTCTCTTCCACCACCAGTTTACACCTCCACCGTCGTCTATCCTCAGAGGTAACGTGCAAATAAAACTGCATTTTTTTAATCAATTATTATTCTATTATGGTTATTTATACATTTACAACTACAAAACGCATTTTTCAGTGTTTTCCTTACTATACTTATTTTTTTTTTTTAATGTACAACTTAGCTTTAATTTGAGTGTATTTTTCGTGTTGGAACGAAGTATTTGGTTTTACGTGTAATCGTATGGGGAAAAATGATTTACCTTACGACATTTTAATGATACGATCTGAGTTTCGGAACGGATTAATTTCGTATCCTGAGGTACCACTGTATATTTCGAACGAGAATTTCGGAATTACTTCGAGTGTTTGGGGCAAAGAAACCAACACCCGAACATCGGCAACCGATTCCTCTACATATTCGTATAATTATTCCGCGACTTTTTACTTGGAATTTACTAATCGAAATTCCAAAATATTTTATAAATTTTTCTATATATTTCTCTTTCAAATTTTTTTATTTCCGTAGGCGTATGGAAGAATTCTCTCCGTTGCCGCAACAACCGACATCCGTTGTCTTTCAGTAAATAATTAAAACCTAAATTTTTACCTTTAAATGGCCGAGAGCTTTTCTTCGATTTCTCCTCGGAACAATTGGCCTTTCACAAAATGAATTAATGACAGAAAATGTATTCCGTTTTTCTTGTCGTCGTCGAGTCAAACATCTTTCAACCGTTCCATTGTAACGAAAGAATTTTCAAATCGTAAGAAATCCAGTGGCGCCGTCTGTAATTTCCGTTGAAAGAATCTTCCATTTTTGTTAATATTTTTGTCTTCAAATTTTCAACGATATTTTACTCGAATACAGTTTACCGGGAATAAAATCGCATTCGAAATTTACTACAAATAAATAATTTGGTAAACTAATAGCCTCGTCGTGTCGCTTCTACGATAGTTTTTTGAAAAAGTTCCGTAGTGACCGCGTGACGTTCGTACCACTTTCGTAAATAATGTTGTAAAAATCCACTAAAATATCTTCATCCAGTAATTTCAAAATTTCAGCGAGAACTTCGTCTGGTCCGGTAGATTTACCTTCTTTAGTTGTTCTAATTGCATTCTTACTTCTATTTTCAATATTGTCGGTCCTTCTTTTAGGATCCCACACGCGTTAAGGAAATCCTTTGAAGGACCCGGCCTTGAGGAATTCCTGCGCGGACCCGGCCTTGAGGAATTCCTGTTAGCGTGTGTGGGAAAACTATAGAGGCCCGAGGGAGGAAAACTGTACCGTTTCGCTGGAGTAGAAACGAAAAACCATTCGAAAAGCCAACCGTAACGTGTGTGCCTTCGTGACGTTATAATTAATAATATAATAATATATTATATTATTAATTGTTGTTATTTGTTGTTATTTGTTGATCTCAAAACATTGAGTACNTTTTCGCAAAAAAATAACATCAGAAATCGCGGCCGCGGTATGCTGAGTTGTTCCGCGACGAAAACAAGCTTGAGCATTGGCAATGTCGAATGGTGCACACTCGGTAAGTAATCCTACAATTTTTTGTTTATAGCGTAGTTTATACGGATTATTTCGAAAAAATATACGTATTTTGGAAATGTTGAGTCAAATTAATCTAGAATCGATTAATTTTATGGAAGAAAACCTTTCAAACAGCCGTAGTCCGTAAACTTCACACGTGTCGGGCTGTGATTGGAAGAACTCGTAAGAAATCGGATTCCTAAAGAATGGAACGTATCTACTATCTTATAGGGGATCGACTGTATTCATTTTACAATAGATATGTAAATAATTATTTTATTAAACCTTGCAATATAAAAAATAGTTATAAATTTTTATTCTAATACTCCTATTTACATAAAAAAGAACATATTTCGCATGTATCTAAACAAAATTAAAACGAGAACTACTTGTATAGATGATAAAAATTCTAAAATAAATAACTTATACTTTCCTGTTAAATAACTATCCACATGATTTAATTGTCAAGTGGCTATATCATCACAGTATGTGAAAAAAAGAGGGAAAAACAAATAAGATAAATTCTTCTGTAATTTAGAATACTCAAAGAATAGTAAAACCTTTTTAACATATCATTAGATCCGTTATTAACTCTGCTGTTGCTATTTATTGCACTGTTAAGGGCTGCGAACAAGTAATAAAAATGTGAAAATTTTGAAGAAAAAAAAATAATTGTATTAAAAAAAACTACACTAAATAATAAAAGTTCCCTTAAATAATAGAATAAATATGTTTATGTTTCTAACACAATAAAGTGGTATAAATTAAGACACTTGGCGGGTTTTCTCATCTTTATTTAGTTGATACGTGTGAAAATTTTACATGTTTACACGTTACGAAGAGGGGCTTAAGAGCCCGCTCTTAAGCCCCTCTTCAGCCAACTAAAACATTAAAAAAATATATAACATACATATAAAAACACAAGTATTGTAGAAATCATAAAAATATAAAACGTACCTTTCACTTACAAAACAGTTCTACAAAATCCCTGATCTAAAACATATTCTGGACATAAACTTATTATATAACCAATATAAACTATAAAACATATTCTTGATATAAACATACACTGGACAACAACTATCAAATTGGTTTACAATTGATTATGCTTTCTACAAAATCCTTATTTCTTTTGATACACATTCACAATATAATACGAATTTACATAACTTCTACAATATAAATTTACATATCTGACATCTACTATATTTTTTACAATGTATGATTGTTGATTTATTTAACATTTTAATATTTAATATTATAGATTATTATTTGAACTAATGATATTACAATGTCTTGAAGTTGGTAAACATTATTAACATTTAATGTAGATTTACATATTATTTGACTCCCATTACGACATTACAGTTTTTTGTTATTGTTGATTTATTTAACAGTTCAATAATTATTAATTAGCACATTGATCACAATAATAATAATTTGAATCCAGTGAATATAATCAATATAAAATTTTTAACCAGTTTTCGTTTATAGAGATGCTAGGATTTTTATTTATACTATTTTGATTTTTGATTATTTCTATACTTTCTTTGAATTTTCTTTTATATGTATCTTTTTCTCTGTGTAAAATATCTATATTATTTTTGTCTAT
>NW_019384568.1:363093-375045 GCF_000671375.1 Centruroides sculpturatus
GAATAAACGGGTATTTTGTTAACGAACTTGGATTGGTGTGCGTTTCTTCCGACAATTTTCCACTCCATACTGAACCCGAAGTCCTCGACGAGATCGCTCGTGATAATTCCCCATCCATCCGCGTATCTATCCGCGATAAATTGATAGATTGGTGTCAGATCCTGACAGGTGAAAGAATCTAACGATCCTTTCTCCTAACCCTTTTTTCCCATCCTTTAGACAAGCGAGACCGGACCTCAAGGTCTTGAATCGAGTAAGTGGTAGGAGAGGGACATCCTCGTAAACATCCTACCCCCGATTAGTCTCACAATCGTTTATGTTGTATTTCATTTTAACTTTTGTGTATTATTTAAGTTATTATTTTATTATGAAACAAAAACGAATAGAAATATTTTTCTTTGTATTAAAATAAACTGGCAACTATGTTGAGAGATGTTAGTTTTGGTTTCGGTTTTGACTACTTGAATTTGGAATTTCCAGGAGCAGACGAATACGCGATATTAAGTAAGTGATTTACTTAAAAACAATCCTTTCACTTATTCATTTTGTGGTAAGGTTGCAAGTGTGAATGGCATTGTTGGGAGCTTAACAAAGGTGTAGGGCAGGGGTCCCCAACCTTTTTGTACGTAAGACCACATTCTAGAATACCGATCAGAAGGCGGGCACCATTTATTTTTTTCAAGGTAAATTTATAGTTGGACATAGTTAATAATACATACACATAATGTACAAGAAAAAAAGAAAAACATTTAATTCAAAAAATGTAATTTAACATATAAAAATTATTAATATTCTTGTGTAAAATATGTAATTATTAAACAATGCATACAAAATCTACAAAGTATAAAAATTCTTTATAAAAAATATAAATCTCAAAGTCAATGTGATTTTTGGCATTGCATTTCATTGGCCATTGCTTCGTAATTAGGAGAATATGATGATATTCCTGCTCGTAAGGTGTTCATCGTCAAGGTGTTCATCTGTTAGTCGTGATCTGTAGTTTGATTTTATGATATTCATTGTCGAAAACAATGATTCACACAAGTATGTGGAACCGAAAAACGACTTTATTTTATATGCTGCTCTTTTCAAGAATGGAAATTTGTTTCTTTCAACTATATTCCAGAAATTCTCATCTGATATAAAGGATTTTAGGACAATGTCATTCTGAAGATCCAAAATTTCTATCTCCAGTTCTTCTGTCCTTACTTGAACAAGCTCTGAAATATATGTAGCTAGTTCAGTTACATTTACTTGGTAAGTAAAAGGATTGACAAAAAAGGTGACAATTGGCTCGATGATATTAAATTGTTGAAAGCGCTTTTCAAACTGGTCTTGAAGTAACTGAAGGTTGATAACGAATGTTGATAAGTCAATTTCACCATCGCCTATTATTTTTTTCATATTTGGAAAATGCACAAGGGACTTCATCTTCAGATGTGATATCCACAAAACCAATTTAGCTTTAAATGAGTTTATAGACCCTCTCATTGTAGCTATATGTTTGTCCTTCCCCTGCAGCTCTAAGTTTAAATAATTCAGTTTTTCCATTATGTCTGTGAAAAAAGCCAATTCCGCTAGCCAACAAGGGTCTGTTAGTTCAAAAAAATTTTGGTGTTTGGCATTGAGATAATTTTTTATTTCTTCAATTAAATTTACAAATCTAGCAAGAACTTTGCCTTTACTGAGCCAACATACTTCAGTATGCAAAATGAGATCAGGATCTTCAGGATTTTCCAATAGGGCCTTGAAAAGGCGGTGTTGCAAAGGAGCTGCGCGAATTAAGTTGACTATTTTTGTAATTATTTTCATGACGTGTCCGAAGGGTAGTATTTTACCACACAAAACTTCCTGGTGGATAATACAGTGATACGACATAAAATTTGGAAATGATTTATCTTTTATGCAGAGGGCAATAAATCCATTGACATTACCAACCATTGCTGGTGCTCCGTCAGTGGTTATCGCAGACAACTTCTGGAGAGGCATATCTATCGACTTTGCATATGTTATAAATATTTTATAGATATCCTCACCTGTTGTTCGTCCTTTCATGGGTAATATTTTTAGTAGATCTTTTTTTACAGTAAAGTCACCAAATACCATTCTCACCATAACTGCTAACTGTGCTGTGTCTGATATGTCGGTAGACTCGTCAAATTGAAGTGAGAACCACTCACATATTTCCAAATCACTCTTTAACTGAGTTTGCATATCCTTTGAAATGGCTTGTATTCTTCTTGTAACGGTGTTATCTGACAACTGTAAATCTTGTATTGCTGACATAATCTCACGTTTGTTAGAAAATCCCTCAAATAAGCAATCAGCACCAGTAAGAAATGCTTCCTTTAACAACTCACCATCCTGGAAAGGCTTTTTCTTCTTTGCGAGTATGTGAGAAATTTTTAAAGAAGCAATAGTAGCATTTTTAGATCTTAACGCAGGCCTAGTGAAAACTGACTGTTGAGCAAACAGATTTGATTTTAGTTGATCTATTTTCTTCTTTCTTATTTCAGATTTAAGTGGATAGTTCGTATTAAAAGTAGCATGAATTGTCAGGAAATGACGTTCAACGTTATGTTTTTTCGGCACCGTGATGCTATTTCCACACAACAAACAAATACATTTGTCTTTTAAATTGACGAAGCAATATAAATCCTCCCATTCAGTATTAAAATTATAGGTCCATTGTCTTTTACTTGATCCACTCATTTTGGGGTAAAAATAAGGAAGTATTTAAAAACAATGAAAGAGGAAACACAGTATACAAAAAATATGAGCATATAATTATGAATAAGTAATAAAGTAGATACCTCGAATGAACATTTTTACCTCACAGCACAAACCACACTACTGTCTAGCTCTCATGAGACAAATGTCTTTGTTGTCACAACAACCATAAAAATGGAATAGTTTATTTTATTTTAGGTATGGGTAATTAGGTTAAAGAAGATTTGGCAAAAGGGAAAAAAAGAGATCAGTTGCATTTCGCTTTGTTCTTTTATCTGTGTTGGATGCCATTTCTACTTTTGTGTGGATAATCATTAAAAATAAGAAAACTTTTACATAACATTTTATTGAAAACTGAAATATTTTTATCCTGGTCGCACAGCGGCGGGCACATGTAAAACGATCGGCGGGCACTATGGTGCCCGCGGGCATAGGGTTGGAGACCCCTGGTGTAGGGCATGCTCACCGGAACAAAAAAGTCAAAGACACGTCGGCCTTGGCGCGATATGAAATTATATAATTTATGCAACATGTAGGTGTGGTTCCTCTTTGTAGAGATATGATTCCTGATGAAACCAGTTACAATTGTATCAGGTTTGCATATTTTTGTGCCGTTCTTTGATAAAGAGTAGAATAACTTTAATTTATATTCGTTTTTATACTGTAATATTGATAAAAAGCAGTATGAAACAATTTGTAATTACTTGAAGTTTATAGCGTTTATGTAACCTGCTCATTGTTTTAATTTTCTATTGCGTTAATATAAAAAGAAACATAATTTAAAATGTTCAAACGGTTAATTTGAAACAATAAAATGCTCGAATATTCCGTTATGACATTCTGATAATAGACGCTGAGACGTCCAGAAACGTTTGATTGATTAAATTAATTTGTTGGTGTAATTTAAATATTTTTGTCTTTTAGATTAAACAGCAATTCTTGAAATGAATACACTATATACGGTATATACAAATATAATTTCTGAGTTATCATATATACATACAAAGTATTATAATACTATTTTGTAATATTTTTATAATATGTGTTATTATCTTTTATAAAATATATAAAATGTGTCTGTGTATTTTTTCTGTTTAAATCAATTAAAATGAAATTTACCATGTTATAAAGGAAGAACGTAAAATTTTTTAAATTTGCGTTTTTCATAAATATAAAAGTATGAAAAATATAGAAAATCCTGCTATATAGTATATTCTATATTTTAAAAAATGCAGGAAAGCGTTGCATAACTTTTCCGGCTGTTATCAAATTGTATTTTAAAAAATAACTTTTATACTATTAATCGTAATAACTAAAAATGTTTGTGGCGCTATCTTTTATGAGATTTTACTTTAAAACTTTTAATATTACGAATTATTATACAATGGTAAAACGCTTAATTTTCGGGGTAGAGATAACTTTTTATAAAAAGAATTGTAAATTATAATTACGATTTTACTCGTAATTATAATTTACGATTATTACAGACCCTTCTGTATCCCACTCGCTTGACATTTACCACCAAAATTTAGTAACATCAATGCCCTAACAAGCTACTGTGCCAATTTTTGTTCCTTAATCGTTACCCCATTCTGAAATATTAAACGAAAATAGATGCCAATAGACACATCTAGCGAATTTTTGCTGTTATTTTTGTTAATTTTTGGGTTCAAAAGGTCTGAAAACAATTTGCTAAAGGAAAAAAAAAACCTCGAACGGTCAAATTCGACACGACTACAATAATTTCCCTTGTTATATAGGGTATACATAGCAGCTGGAAAGTAAACATTACATAAGTACTGTACATATACTATAACATATTAAACTTGTATGTATTTTTATACTTTATGATATGTATATTTATGATGTATTTTTATACTTTATGATACTTTATGACTTACTGATGTACTATGATACAAAAATTATTTAAAAATCTAATTAAAACATTTTTCAAAAATATAATTCATTTCTATTGTTGTGTGACAACATAAAAAAAAATTAATTTAATTTTATGAATTTTTTAAATAGAATATTGAATGTACAGTATCTCTATCTGAGGTGTGTGTCCTTGTATTAAGGTAAGCGTGTCCAGTTCTGCAATCTTTATTATAAATCAATCAAAACATTTAAATACTTCGTAATTAAGATTTCGACCCTCGATATATCTCTAGATTTTTTATCATTTGATAAATTTACACTAGCCTTGAATTTTTAATTGCTGTTATCTTTTAATAACAAATACATAAATTATTAAGTAGTTTACATTTTCGTATTAATTTAAAAATAAACGAATTTTACAATTAAAGTCAGATCCAGCAGTGAGAAATAATTAACAAATTTTCGTAACTATTTTACGCTGGCTGAGAAATCATCAGAAACGTTAACATACATCTTACAGGTTATTTTCAGGTGTAATACTGTACTGTACATAAAATAGGCTTTATTCAAATAGAATATACATTTCGGATATTATACCCCTCTTCAGTTCTGTTTACGGTGTATCTGGTAGTATAAAATATAGACTCAAAATTACGCTATTTTTAGAGATTTACACATTCAGAATGACAATACGGTATAATAATATATTTTTTTTTAATTAAAGGGGTATTAAAACATGTCAAACTCTCGCAACCAATTTAGTTTTATGTAATTAATATTACCTTCTTAACGACGACCCAACACTAAAAAAAAAAATAAATTAGAAACATTGATTAAAAACTTATATAAAGATAAAAATATCAAAAGGTGTGTAGGTTCAAAACTCGCGGAAATCTGTACGTTAAAAGTTAATAAAATAATTAAAAATATTCATTTTACAATAGATATGTAAATGATTATTTTATTAAACCTTGCAATATAAAAAATAGTTATAAATTTTTATTCTAATACTCCTATTTACATAAAAAAAAGAACATATTTCGCATGTATCTAAACAAAATTAAAACGAGAACTACTTGTATAGATATATAAAAAATTTGAAATAAATAACTTATATTATACTTTCCTGTTAAATAACTATCCACATGAATTAATTGTCAAGTGGCTATATCATCACAGTATGTGAAAAAAAGAGGGAAAAACAAATAAGATAAATTCTTCTGTAATATAAAATATGCAAAGAATAGTAAAACCTTTTAACATATTATTAGCTCCGTTATTAACTCTGCTGTTGCTATTTATTGCACTGTTAAGGGCTGCGAACAAGTAATAAAAATTTGAAAATTTGAAGAAAGAAAATAATTGTATTAAAAGAAAACTACGCTAAATAATAAAAGTTCCTTTAAATAATAGAATAAATTTAAACACCCGCTTACAGTTTGACGACACACGGTAACTGTCAACACTACCGGAATAAAACGGGTCAATGTAAATGTCCTCCTTTCTAGGTTATTTATTTACGTCAACATTACGAAGAATATATGCCTGAACTTACCTCTCAGTCTTGTTGTGTCACATTCTTCCTACTTTATATATGGAAGGTTTTTAACTACCACTCTGTTGTATCTTTCTAACATGAGTATATGGGAAAGCACGATGTCATTTCGAAATGTTCTGGTTAGCAAAAACTTTCGGTTTAAATATCAGGTAATTATCATATGAAAAGACCATACTATTTTAATGATAAATGTCTATATTTTCTACTACCAGATACGCTGTAAACACAGCTAAAGAGGGGTGTAATATCCGAAACGTATATTGTACTTGAATCAAGCCTATTTTACGCCATTCATTTTTTATTCCTGTATGATAAGTCAGTTATATAAATGTTATGCTTACATAAAAGATTTTAATGTTTATTTAGTTTTTCTTAAATTACAAAGGTGAATGTTATGTTGGGGAGATTTCTGATAACCCTAGATAAACACCCAAAATATGTATCAAATTAAAGGTTATGACCTAAAGAAAACAATTGCATCAGTTTCGAGTCGAGGAACTGGAGGAACAGTTAGAAAATACTTGTTTTTTCTTCCATTGATCGATTGATTTTTGCATTTAACTTGTAAAAACGTATAATAAATTCACTAAACGTAGGTATTAAGTATCATTTATTTAATTCTCTTAACTAAGTAGGAGCAAAAGTAGTGCAATTGAATACAAAAAGATTCAGAGAATTTCAAAAGGATGAGAAGAGAGATTACAGTTGTAAGAGAGCATCACGTTGTCCTCATTTATTAGAAATAGTTTGCGTAAGTACAGATGTAATGCAATCCACGAAAATATACTTGTTTTTTTCGATTTGAAACTAGTGTCATTGAGATCTTATCGTCATAATCTTTAATCAGATATAACCTGGACTTTGGGCACTGCAAGGAGGTTTGACACTGAACCTTTAGTATAATTATTCGTATTACTTATACTAAAAAATTAAAAGAGATTACATCTGAATGCGTTATAAAAACAAGTTATCAGCAATGTCACATGAAAGTGAATATTATTAACATAACAGCATACATGATAAGTTATTATTATTAATAACTTATCATGTATGCTGATATGTTAATAATAATAATAATAATGATAAGTTATTATTATTTTTATTATTATTTATCATCATCATTATTATTATTAAGAATTAATATTATTACGAAGTTATTATTATTAGGAATATTATTAAGATTTAGAGTTATTTAGTGTCCTTGCTGCAGGCCTTTTCTAATATCTGGAATTTTTTAAAGTGAAATTGCGTGGGAAAAATTAACGAAATTAACTAAATAAAATAATCCTAGTTAAGGAATTTTTAGAAAATAATGTAAACAATGTAATTTTCAGCATATTAAGGAGATATTAGCGTATAAATATGTAAATGAGCTGCTGCTTGATATCCATCATCATGAAAAAGCTTTCCAATGAGAAGCAACTGCGTATTGTTCACCTGCTAAAGAAAGGTTTTTCTGTTGAGAAAACAGCATTAGAGGTTGGTGTTGGGCGTTGGAGTGTACCAGAATAAAAATAATTAACTACCATATCACGAAAATTTAAGAGTTGAAGGAAGAAAACGTTGAGTGCCAAAACAGAAACGTTTGATAACGAATAGATACATCATCACAGTAAAGAGGGAAGTGTAACATGGCTAATTTTTTTTCTCTCTCAAGCACTATAAAGTGTGCAATTCATCGAACACTAGGCATCTTTTCATCCTTTTATTTATTCTATTAGCTAATTGGCAAAAATGGATACACTGAGATACTTGACAATTATTTCTTACAATCTGTTGATTATTACCTCATTGATAAGGAACTCTTTCATTTATCGGTAAGATAATGATCCAAAACATACATCCAGGAGGGCAAGGTCATGGCTTTAGGATCAAAATATTAGCCTACTTCAGTGGCTGACTCGATCGCCCGATCTCAACATCTGGACCCTTCTTAAACGTCTCTTGTCTGACTATACAGATCTGTCTTAAAGCATCTATCGTTTACGGGAACGTCTACAGGATGAGTGGAATAAAATAACATTGCGCGGTTGAAGGAATATTATTAATTCTATTCCTGATCGTGTTGGGAAGATTTTAAAGACCAGAGGAGGATATACTGATTATTAAAGTGTACTTTTTCCACAAATATATATATATTTCTCTCTATGTGTCTGTCTGTATAGATTTCTGTCTGCATCAAAATTTTCCCAATGGATATGTTCTTTGTATGTTACTATTATTAATAAAACAGTTACGTTGTTCTGATAATTATATACACAAACATGTTTGTATTTAAATAAATGTAAAGTTTTTCGTACTAAATGTGCTTTGCAACATTTTTCCTGTTGTTTAAATTAGCTCCTGCGTTTCTTGGGAGGATTCTGACGCTTACTACAGGTTATACGCATAACATAATGCGACTTAAGGAAGAATTTCTATTGGAAAATGTTCGCAATATAATTACTATATACGTGAAGAAAAAACGGGAAACTCCACGTGACCAGCTGGTTGAAAAGAGCTAAACTGCGACTCACTGTCAGTGTAGAGTGCTTCTTTTTATACATTCTCTCACTTGTGTGCGATTGGTGTTTAAAATACAATAAAATCGGTATAAGACAGAAAACTGTCTAAGCAGAAAATAATTCATTACGGTAAAATTTCGTTTTACACAAGTTTTACTGTAAATCAGAAATGTTAATTATAAACTTGTTTATTTATTGTTAAATTGATTTTAATCACTTATTTTTTGCTATGTTGCGACTGAGCAATTTTACTTTATCTCGAAAATAAAAAAAAATAATTTCATTATAATGATCATTATTAAAATAACTTAATATTTTAAAAATATGCAGCAAGCGCTTATGATATTGATCTCGTTTCACTTGACCCTGTTTAACTTGATTGGAGTTTGTCGATAGCTGCATTAGGCAACAATTTATCTGATTTTATAACAAACAATTTAATTTTCTCTTTTTCCTATCCGACAAGTGGAATTCTTGCTTATTCTTCAGTGAACATGAAGCCGAATTGCATTATTCTCTCATACCTCTTCATCTTAATAATTCCCATTGCCGATTTAAAAAGTGATAAGGATGCAACCGAATTTAACAAAACACAAGCGTTTAATGAATTAGAAAATACCGAGAGAATTTTTAACGGTTTAGAGGAGTTTCTAAAAACTTTTCAAAATTTTATAGCTCGGAATATTCTTCCTTCCATGCTAAAGATGAACGAAGAAGTTAAACTGTCCAGCAGTTGTATAAAGGGTGGATTGCGTTTCGTAAAGGATTTACAACAAAATAAAGGTTGGACAATAAAAAGTAAGAAAATCGATATTTTTTAAAATAATGCTTTTTTTTATTAGAATTTACATTTAAATGTTTTTTGTTTATAATCGTTATTATATCAATTATTGTTCTTTATCATATAAATACACAAACTTTTCGTTTGACCGCATCACAGCTATTCTTGTTGTAAGAACGGCTCTCGAGTGGTTGAGTGGATAAAACCACTAAACACCAGTTCGTGGTTTCGTGTCTCACCGATCGAGTGGAGTTTTGTATTTTTCTTTACGTGTCTAACGCTAAATATGAAGCAATTTCCCAAAGGTAGTCCTTCTGGATTCATTCACCTTGTCAATTTATTCCCGCGTTGAGTTGCTTCATTCTATTATTTACAACAATGCATTTAAATTAGGTAGGTTCATTTGAAAGATTTGAATAATTATGCTAAGAGTATCTCGGTCTAGCTCAAATGCCAAACGGCAAAACCTCCCTTCACCTGAATACAATCTTCGGTAGTCCATCGTGGTGTTACTTTTAAATGTATGAAAAAAAAGCAAGGCGCGTGAATAACTGGAATGATTTTAATAAAATTTAATGATGCACCAATTTTAATTGTAAATTATTATATTTTTAAATATAATAAAAGTACATTTGTTTACTGACCCTTAAACGATTCGTAATATTATCGACTCTTTAGGTAAATTGAACTCCTGCAAGTTCTTAGATTCGGAACTCTCTTATTTCAATTATTTAAATTGTTAAACTTATATTTTAGAATAAATTTATGCTGGAAAGAACTTACTGAAATAGATTATACAATGTATAACTAACGAGAAGAGGGCCAGACTTTCGGGTTTCCGATTCGAACAACTCTTGTTGAGCACGTAGCCTTAAAAAAATCTCCTTCTCCAAATAATAGGACTGGTTTCTGAAGCGTTTCCGAAAAACGGGCTACTGGAAATTAAGTGCTTAAATTTTGGCTTAGGAGGTTTCTATTCTTCTCGTGACGGCGATATCCGATTGGGTAAGACGCTAGGAACCGTAGCTAGATAACGTCGTCCAATTAGTATAGAGGTTTCTTAACTCTATGATAAATGCAACAGAAGAATGTTTCTTCTCTTGCATATTAAATTAATCGTTTTGTGACCGTTAGGTCGGCACCGTGACGGCTACGTCCGCAATGCCGAAGTCAGGACTGACACCGCTGTGACTTCGCGTAATATAAGTTCGCGGGAGCTGTTGCGTATGTAAACAAACGAGTTCGAAGTAGAGGAGGGAGTTGACAACAGTCTGCTAGAAATAACGCAATCCACTACGCTTTTAAATATTAAATAACAATAATTTATTTTAAAAAGTAATCAGAAACTTACAAAGCGTAATGTAAATGGAAGACTCTAAGTTTTAGAACTTACAAATTCGGATGCGTGTCGGTAAATTCCTGAATCGGCGAAAATCGGTTTGGGCTTCTTGAGGAAGGGAAGGAGATTCTTTCGCTGGTTAATGTCGGTTTCAAATCCGAAAGTCCTTGATTGTACTGTTCACAATCGAATCTTCGTAGTTAGAAGCGGCTAAGGTCCGGTGAATGGCGGGAGGTCGTAAAGGATCGGCAATGGAACATGGCGAGAGTAAACACACACGATTTTGTTGACAGGCCACTGTGCTACAGCTGTTCCCTACTCGTTTATTTGTGTTTTACCTCTAGCATTCTAATGCCCATTTTTGCCGATGTTTTCGATTGCTCCAATTCGCGATTTTGTCTCTATTTCCCTCGATGATTTAGAAGCTGAGGAAGTACAATTCGTGGGAAAAGTACCGAAGTTCCCTGTCGGTACCTATGATATGGAGCCTTCTTTCGTTATAGTTTTCACAAAATAAAATTTATAAAATTAAATCGAGTTCTTTCTAATTAGCTAAACTGAACTTGCCCGGGTTCTCACAGTTTCATTTTCTTTTCTTCGATGCTACTACATGAAGATAATTAATAACTAAACATGCTTAAATTTATGAATTTTTAATGTGTATTTATGGTTAACTGTACTGTTATTTTCTTTTCGATTTATATCGTTTATTTATCAGAATTTTTTCCGATTTTCTACTTTGATCTCGACTTCGCATTTGCTCTTTAGAAAAAGATGACAGAAGCATTTCTATAATCCACTGTACAAATGATAGTAAACTGAGAATTGTAAATGATTATAAATGAATTATTAATAAAATTTTATTTGACTTTCTAGTGATTGATTCAATTGGAAAAGCGTCTGGATTTTTTCGTGGAAATTTATGGGTTAAAGGTGACTATGACCAATGTCTGAATCTTGAAGCTGATGATACGAAAAGAAGAAAATCACTGAAAAATGCTAACACAATTCGAGGAAGGTATTGTGCTGTAAATATAGGAATTCCTCCTTTTAAATACAAAAATATGAAAGATCTCGAAGAAAGTAGTAGAATGATAAAATTACTTAAATATGTATATGTAAGTATTTTATTTTAAAAATATATATTTATGTGGACTATTAG
>NW_019384568.1:375947-384856 GCF_000671375.1 Centruroides sculpturatus
TTTGTGGGATATCGGTCCAGTCAAAGAGTTGACCGAATTCTACTTTAGATAAATTTGCTGTTGCTCCCTCTTTAATTATGTCTATATGTTCTGTTTCTTCTATCGCCTCAAAGATTGTGCCGACCTTAAATCCTTTTTCTAATTTAATGGTCTGTCTAGTGGCATTAAGGAGACGTATGGGTACCTGTCCCTTTTTATTAGGGGTCACTAACAAATCCGCCCCCGATAATCCTTCCTGCGTGAAGGGGACACTCTCTATCACTCCTATCTTATTATTCCACTTACCTCCGGAAATTTTTGCAGTTACTATATTATCGGTCATAGGAGGAAGTCGACATGTCTCTATTAATACTATTTCACTTCCCTTCTCGGCTGCTGCTAGTTGGCCGGGCCTCTTCCTGGACCTGGTAATCTCGGCTGAGCGGGTGGGTTCGAGATTAATTTCCTTTCGACTCCCTTGCTTTCGAATATCTGTGTTATTTAGTTCTCCCTCTAGGGTTTCTTTAGCATTCTTTGAGTTCAGGAATGGTATTACTGTTCGAGGGGGAATGATCATTTCTCCACCCTTTAAATCAATTAAAAATCCTTTATCGGTAATCATATCTCTCCCTATAATGCCGTCGCAAGGATAAGTAACATCTATGTCTACTAGACAACACGCAAACGGAAATCGCAAATCTCCTATTTGGAAAATAGGGCTCATAATGCCGTAAGTATGAATCGGATGACCAGTAGCGCTTCTGAGATCGGTTTCTTGCTTCCGATCAATGGGTATCTTTTTCTTTATCGTATTAGCAAATGCTTTAGATAAGAGTGACACTTTAGCCCCTGTATCTATCTGTACGGTAGCCGGGTTTCCGCCTATATAGCATTCAAAAATAGCCTCATTTGGCAAGGATTGACTTTTTGTCAACTTTAAAGGATAAAGGGTTCGCTTTCTTACTGGCAGATTACTCTGGGTTTGGCGACTTCTATATACAAAGGATCGCTGTCTCCCTTTTGATGTAGGGTAAGGGTATGGGGAGTTTCCTCGTTGATTATATCGAAATCGTCGACCATCGATGCTCCGAACCTTGCCTCTCCATTTGGTTCGAGTTTCTTCTGCAGGTTGATCTCGGAATCGGACTCGATTTCGGTCATTTTCTGTTTCGCGCCTCCGTGGAGAATCGTTTCTCGGACGCGGAAAACGCTCATTATTATTATTATCTCGGCGGACTGGCGAGTTCCGGTTGTGATTGCGTTGGGTTTGCGGTCGCTCTAATCGGTGAGTGGGTGCAGCCGGATGATATTCGTTTCGCCGGAAAGGTGGATTATTATAATTTCCACGATTATTTTGTCGTACTATAGGGTTTCTTGCATTATTAAAGGATGATCCTCGTGTTAACCTATCCATTCTGGCCTTAAGTTTCTCCATCGCGGTGGTTAATTGCTCCAAATTGTCTCTAGAGCCGAAATCCGGTGATCTGTCGCTTTCCCTAACAGTGCGCATGATCCCACGGGGATGTGCGGTAAGCTCCTCAATTGATTCCTCACTAATCGCCGCTTCTAAAGCGTCATCGAATGTAACTGGCTCTCTTGACATTGTATGTTGCCTAATTCGTATATCAACTCCGTTTAGGAAATGTACTTTTAACCGCTCGTCTAATTCCTTTCGCTGAATTCTCCGAATCATTGCCGTTTCAGCGTCATCTGCCCCGGGTTCCGGCGTAATCTCAATCTCCATAGCTAACGCTTGAAGCCTAGCAGCGTACGTTTGTACGTCCTCATCTTTCCTTTGTACGCACGTATAAAATCTATTTAATCAGAACGAAAAGGGTTCTTTGTCGAATCGGGTTAGCATTATTCGTTTAAATTCCTCAAAATCATCTACCTCCTTAATCCTACGGTCTTTTCGTACAAACTCCCGAGCTATACCGGTAAGTTTTAACTTGGCTACCGCCAACATTTGAGCTTTGGACCATGATGCTACTTTCGTGACATCAGCCAATGAATCAAAAAAATCCGTTACTCGGAGACCTCCCGCTTCTCCTGAGAATACTGGCAATAAGGGAATTATTCCTCCCAGACTTCCCAAGGTAATTGGGCTGGGAGTAGGATTTGGATTGGGATTGGGATTAGGGTTTTCTGCCGCAGCCGCTGGTTGTGGATCGCCCTCCATCATTTCTCCTAGTCTTAAATCTATCTCCTATCTCTCTTCTAAGAATTCTCCTAATCTACCAGTCCCTAATTCGACTATAATCGCTCTTTTACGTCGAATATCGCCTTTGCTTGCTTTACCGATATCTCGAGGAAGTCGAACCCCACTCCTGAAAAACCAATTTGTGGGTAGCCTGAGGTAGGACGAAGTCGTACCACGGTTTGATAGGCAACAGTTGGGTGAGAACTGCCCACTGGTCAGTGGATGGCTTGTTTATGTGCTTTGTCTATCCCGGAAAGTCGGGACTCTTTTGTCAGGTCGAGTGGAGGAGGTGAGAGGGGTCGTCGGTAAAGCGTAAACGATACTCGAAATAAAGACGACTTTTTAATAAACAAACAAACATTTATTTAGACAACATAATCCTAACATAATTACATTGAGCTTATCTCGAGCGGACACGCGGGAGTGGAGGGAAACGCGCCGAGAGAGAGTTTACATTAATGGGTATCATACCTCTACGATTTGGGATCGGACGGTCGGACGTTTTCTGACCGGATCGGACAAGTTGTCTTGAGGAACGGACGGCGGCGATGAGGATCGGCACGGGTTTCGGCGATCACGAACGGTAATGTCGGACCGTGTTCACGTGTGGCGACGACGGACCAGCAAGTTCGATTTTGAATTTGGGTAAAAGGGGTAGAATTTACTCTCTCTGTAATAATATTAACAATCTCTGGGTTTCCGACACTTAAGTACTTTGATTAATTTTAACAACAAAAATTCTATAAAAGGTTAGAATATAAGTGAACGTCTTCGGTTAGTGAACCGAGAGGAAGTGTAGTTCCTCTTCCGTTAGTTGTGTAGATATCCGCCTAGTTGATAGACGTTTTTCAGCTCCTGAGTACGAGGGTAACAGTTCAAAGTTCGATGCGGGCCACGTGTATCTGTTAGGAGTTCTTGGTCTTTGCTCGTGCTTCTCTGGAAGATATTATAAAATGGGAGTTACGAATGTAACTTGGTTGAACTGTTGGAGAAGTTTCCTGTTGATTGATACCATTTTGTGATACGTATTAGGATTAAGATTTTATGAGATCGTTGGCACTCAAGATCGGTTGAACGGTTGCAGTGTTCGGTGAGTTCGAAATCTTCCGGGAAGAGTGAGGAGGTTGCACTGTTCTTGTCAGGGAGGAAAAAAAATTAGTAAGAAGTTATCTTGATTATAGGTTATTCCCTGGATAGGAATCAAGGTATGTATTTTCACATATAAATGGTTGATTGACTCTCTCTCGGAAATTTATTCCTGATTATTAAAATAACTAATCACAAAGATTATCTACGAGATAGTATCGGAAAATAAAAATTGAGTCTCGAGTTGTTGTAAATAAGGAATTAAGTATTAATGGGTATACTTATTAAGAATAACGCTCAAAAAGGGAAGGTGGATGAGAAATAGAAGAATTGTGTATAAGTTGCTCGGTACAATTTCTATCTACAATTTCATTCTATATANATTTTTAATGTGTATTTATGGTTAACTGTACTGTTATTTTCTTTTCGATTTATATCGTTTATTTATCAGAATTTTTTCCGATTTTCTACTTTGATCTCGACTTCGCATTTGCTCTTTAGAAAAAGATGACAGAAGCATTTCTATAATCCACTGTACAAATGATAGTAAACTGAGAATTGTAAATGATTATAAATGAATTATTAATAAAATTTTACTTTGACTTTCTAGTGATTGATTCAATTGGAAAAGCGTCTGGATTTTTTCGTGGAAATTTATGGGTTAAAGGTGACTACGACCAATGCCTGAATCTTGAAGCTGATGATACGAAAACAAGAAAATCACTGAAAAATGCTAACACAATTCGAGGAAGGTATTGTGCTGTAAATATAGGAATTCCTCCTTTTAAATACAAAAATATGAAAGATATCGAAGAAAGTAGTAGAATGATAAAATTAATTAAATATCTACTTGTAAGTATTTCATTTCAAAATATATATTTATTATTAGTACTGTATGTTTAATATCATGTATGTAGATACTGCAAATATGTCACTATAGTAGATTCTATAGAGAGCCCTTCAAAATGGGCATTGAACTGAATAAGTTTGATGCATGCTTGATATAATGTGACTACTGAATTCGCCAAAAACATTGATCACTCCACATTTGTTATTTCGATATTAAAAATTAGCTAATTGAGTCAGTGACCAACAAGCACCACCTTGAAACTTTTTAAGTAATCTTGAAAATATTCAAAATATTCTGGCCAAACCCAGGATGAGTATGTAAAAAGGGCTCTTTTAGTGTCCACAGAGTGAAAGGTGCCAAAAATGAAAAATAAAAAGTACGTTCAATAAAAATATTTGAAATTAAAGCTGTTATAAAAGAATATTATTAATTAATGTCTAATTTCTGGTGTTTAAAATGTCTATTCACTAACTTCTCTGAAATATTTAGGCAAGAAGCAATGGGAATGCCATATGTATAACGTGCATTTCTAATAAACATGTTACATTCACAGAGCTAGGATGGCAGTATGTAACATCGGTGAAAATTCGCCTACCAACAACTAATACACTCTGGCATAGAATTTTATAGATTCTTACACCATGTAATGCCTTCTTCTATAGACTTTCAAGATGGTTTTCGTTCGATTCGCCTAATTTACTTTGACATCATTAGCTTATCTCGAATATCGAATTAGCTTCGATATTCGAGTTGCATTGTGCATTGTGTTCGTTTGTATCAATCTTCTACGGACAATGACCAATTTGAGGAGGTAGATCAGTAGAAATGTAAAGAATTAAATTTTAAGAAAAAAATAACTGAAAGGAAACTACCAATTAATATGAAAGAAGTATAATTGTTAACAACTTTCTTGTCTCGAAAAAGACACAAGTATAGAATTAGAATGTTTTGTATTTATAACGCATTTTTAACTTGGCACCAAGAGGAGTACAAGAACAGTCACGAAAAGAATCAGATAGAATAATTACACTTTTTGACATTTGTTTTATTTTATTATGTCATTTTATGATTTATTCAAAGACAAACAAAAACATTTATAAACGAAGGATACTCTATAAGAATAAATTTATTTTAATAGTTGTACGAACTTAGTATCCACAGTGGCAAAGTGGATGAAACAAGAGAAGTCGCGAGTTTGCTCCTCGCTGTTAGGCTAGACAGATAAAGTTTTTCAGGTTATCTTTACGTGTGTAACATCTCGAGAGATTAATTTTCCACAGAAATTCCTTTATGGGGACATTCCTTTGACAGATCGCCTATGTATTAGTTTTCTGTATCCTATGAACCGTTACTTGTTGTCAATTTGAAAAAATTAGAGTATCAATAATTTGCAATAAACCGCGATTTTCGTGNAACGAGAAGCGAGAAATAACGCTGGCGAGAGCGAATTTCTGGTTCTCGCACATATCTGACAGGTTTTGATATTTATCGCTTCTCGCCTCTTCTCACCACATATTCTCGCTCGCTCGCGTCTGCACAGTCGCACCCTTAGGCTAGACAGATAAAGTTTTTCAGGTTATCTTTACGTGTGTAACATCTCGAGAGATTAATTTTCCACGGAAACTCCTTTATGGGGACATTCCTTTGACAGATCGCCTATGTATTAGTTTTCTGTATCCTATGAACCGTTACTTGTTGTCAATTTGAAAAAATTAGAGTATCAATAATTTGCAATAAACCGCGATTTTCGTGCATATTTAGAAATTACAGCAAAACATGTTTATATATTATAGATTAGGTTTATAATTTGTATATAGGTAGGTAATGCAACACAAAATTAAATTTACTTTGTTTAATTTTATTTTTTCAGAAACCTTTCGGGGTGAATGAGTTCGTAGAAATCATGCAAGTAAGAAAAATATTTTTGCGACTTGATTTATGTATTCCGACCTTATGTAGCGAAAAGGATTTAGATAATGTTTTCCAATGGCGTAAGTGTACTTAAAGGTTACTTTTCAATTAAACAAATACGTGACACGACTACTTTTATTCAAACTCTATCAGAACACATTAATTTTATAACTGTTGTGTACATTATTATTAATTTGAACAATTTTTATAACTCTTATATTCAAATCTCGATTTAACATGGTTCTGAATAGCGAAATTTCGTAAACGACCAGGTCCGTAAAGGGGTAGGCTTCGAAGTAGAGGAGGGAGTTGACAACAGTCTGCTAGAAATAACGCAATCCACTACCCTTTTAAATATTAAATAACAATAATTTATTCAAAGAAGTAATCAGAAACTTACAAAGCGTAATGTAAAGTAAAGACTCTAAGTTTTAGAACTTACAAATTCGGATGCGTGTCGGTAAATACCTGAATCGGCGAAAATCAGTTTGGGCTTCTTGAGGAAGGGAAGGAGATTCTTCCGCTGGTTAATGTCGGTTTCAAATCCGAAAGTCCTTGATTCTACTGTTTACAATCGAATCTTCGTAGTTAGAAGCGGCTAAAATCCGGTGAATAGCGGGAGGTCGAAAAGGATCGGCAATGGAACATGGCGAGAGTAAACACACACGATTTTGTTGACAGGCCACTGTGCTACAGCTGTTTCCTGCTCGTTTATTTGTGTTTTCCCTCTAGCATTCTAATGCCCATTTTTGCCGATGTTTTCGATTGCTCCAATTCGCGATTTTGTCTCTATTTCCCTCGATGATTTAGAAGCTGAGGAAGTACAATTCGTGGGAAAAGTACCGAAGTTCCCTGTCGGTACCTATGACATGGAGCCTTCTTTCGTTATAGTTTTCACAAAATAAAATTTATAAAATTAAATCGAATTCTTTTTAATTAGCTAAACTGAACTTGCCCGGGTTCTCACAGTTTCATTTTCTTTTCTTCGATGCTACTACATGAAGATAATTAATAACTAAACATGCTTAAATTTATGAATTTTTAATGTGTATTTATGGTTAACTGTACTGTTATTTTCTTTTCGATTTATATCGTTTATTTATCAGAATTTTTTCCGATTTTCTACTTTGATCTCGACTTCGCATTTGCTCTTTAGAAAAATATGACAGAAGCATTTCTATAATCCACTGTACAAATGATAGTAAACTGAGAATTGTAAATGATTATAAATGAATTATTAATAAAATTTTACTTTGACTTTCTAGTGATTGATTCAATTGGAAAAGCGTCTGGATTTTTTCGTGGAAATTTATGGGTTAAAGGTGACTATGACCAATGCCTGAATCTTGAAGCTGATGATACGAAAAGAAGAAAATCACTGAAAAATGCTAACACAATTCGAGGAAGGTATTGTGCTGTAAATATAGGAATTCCTCCTTTTAAATACAAAAATATGAAAGATCTCGAAGAAAGTAGTAGAATGATAAAATTACTTAAATATGTATATGTAAGTATTTTATTTTAAAAATATATATTTATGTGGACTATTAGTATAATTGTTAACAAATTTCGTGTCTCGAGAAAGACACAAGTATAGAATTAGAATGTTTTGTACCTATAACGAATTTTTAGCTTGGCACCAAGAGGAGTGCAATAACAGTCACAAAAAGAATCAGATAGAATAATTACACTTTTTGACATTTGTTTTATTTTATTATGTCATTTTATGATTTATTCAAAGACAAACAAAAACATTTATAAACGAAGGATACTCTATAAGAATAAATTTATTTTAATAGTTGTACGAACTTATTTAGTATCCACAGTGGCAAAGTGGATGAAACAAGAGAAGTCGCGAGTTTGCTCCTCGCTGTTAGGCTAGACAGATAAAGTTTTTCAGGTTATCTTTACGTGTGTAACATCTCGAGAGATTAATTTTCCACAGAAATTCCTTTATGGGGACATTCCTTTGACAGATCGCCTATGTATTAGTTTTCTGTATCCTATGAACCGTTACTTGTTGTCAATTTGAAAAAATTAGAGTATCAATAATTTGCAATAAACCGCGATTTTCGTGCATATTTAGAAATTACAGTAAAACATGTTTATATATTATAGATTAGGTTTATAATTTGTATATAGGTAGGTAATGCAACACAAAATTAAATTTACTTTGTTTAATTTTATTTTTTCAGAAACCTTTCGGGGTGAATGAGTTCGTAGAAATCATGCAAGTAAGAAAAATATTTTTGCGACTTGATTTATGTATTCCGACCTTATGTAGCGAAAAGGATTTAGATAATGTTTTCCAATGGCGTAAGTGTACTTAAAGGTTACTTTTCAATTAAACAAATACGTGACACGACTACTTTTATTCAAACTCTATCAGAACACATTAATTTTATAACTGTTGTGTACATTATTATTAATTTGAACAATTTTTATAACTCTTATATTCAAATCTCGATTTAACATGGTTCTGAATAGCGAAATCTTGTAAACGACCAGGTCCGTAAAGGGGGAAGCTGGCAGATAAGGAAGGGACAGGACAAGACATACTATCATTAAAAAACTTCGAGGGTTGCTCATAAGAATTCGATTTTGGATGCCCGTATATGTATAGATAATAACGAAATATACGTGTTCCAGTTTGCGAGTCGGAATTTATATAATTTAGTGATTTAAATGATCGTTTAAAATTCAACAGTGTACATTCAGTAATCCATACATACTGAACGATTTTTTATATAACGTTATGGAGTAATAGCGTCAGTCTGTCGTTCTGAAAGACCACAGTTGGAGTACAAATCAGATACCGTAGAATATTTTATGAGTAATCATCCAGGATATATCATATATACGTAACCTCATCTGAATCCATTG
>NW_019384568.1:391077-414002 GCF_000671375.1 Centruroides sculpturatus
TTTTATTTAGGTCTTTCTGCCTCTTCTTCCTTCTGCGCGGCCGTACAGGTGTGCAAAAATGTATAGGCTTTAGATTAGGTAGCAACACCTGTGCATTAGCAAAGTCGACCGTTAGATGCGCCGCTTCAATAACGTCTCGGCCCAAGATCCCTTCACACGGGGCTGTGACCTCGACTCGTACGATAGCACACGGTATGCAAAGTTTCCTTCCCCGTAATTTAAACGTAGGCATCGCTGTTCCGATAGCGGTAATTGGCTTACTTAAAACGGTTCCCAATTTTTGTCTAAGTCCAAATTTGATAGAAGCCTTTCCCTTCAATCTATTCGCTAGGTCATTTGATATGAGCGTACGTTCCACTCTGGGGTCAACTTGCATTTTCACGGGGGTATTATTAACGTAGACTAATATAATAGGATTGGGTCTTAAGGTTGTCGTTCCTATCTTGCCTTTCCACCTCGTTTCTGCTTGTAAATGTAGTCTCTTTTTGGACCTTGTAACCTCAACTAAGTGAGTAGGTTCTAATTTAGTTCTCTTTCGACTCTCCTTATTGTCGAGTATCCTTTCTCTATTTATCTCACTTTGTTCTTCCTCGGGTTTTTCTCTAGAATTCGCCGCTTGCAGGAAGGGTATCACTGTTTGAGGGGGAATGATCATTTCTCCACTCTTTAGATCTATAAGGAATCCCTTTTCGGTTATCATATCTCTACCAATAATTCCGTCACATGGATAAGTGACATCTATGTTTACTAGACAACACGCAAATGGAAATCGCAAATCTCCTATTTGGAAAATAGGGCTCATAATGTTGTAAGTTTGAATGGGATGACCTGTGGCGCTTCTGAGATCTGTTTCTTGATGATGATCGATGGGTATCTTTTTCTTTATCGTATTAGCAAATGCTCTAGATAAAAGTGACACTTTAGCCCCTGTATCTATCTGTACAGTGGCCGGATTTCCACCTATATAACATTCAAAAATAGCCTCATTTGGCAAGAATTGACTTTTTGTCAGAGTTACAGGAGAAAGGGTTCGCTTTCTTGCTGGCGGATTACCATGGGTTTGCCGCTTTCTATAACGCTGGACGAAGGGTCGCTGTCTCCCTTTGGTTATAGGATAATGGTATGTAGCGTTTCCTCTTTGATTATGTCGAAATCGTCGACCATCGACGCTTCGAACCTTGCCTCTCCATTTGGTTCGAGTTTCTTCTGCAGGTTGATCTCGGAATCGGACTCGATTTCGGTCATCTTCTGGTTCGCGCCTCCTTGGGGAATCGTTTCTCGGACGCGGAAAACGCTCATTATTATTATTATCTCGGCGGACTGGCGAGTTCCGGTTGTGATTGCGTTGGGTTTGCGATCGCTCTAATCGGTGAGTGGGTGCAGCCGGATGATATTCGTTTCGCCGGAAAGGTGGATTATTATAATTTCCACGATTATTTTGTCGTACTATAGGGTTTCTTGCATTATTAAAGGATGATCCTCGTGTTAACCTATCCATTCTGGCCTTAAGTTTCTCCATCGCGGTGGTTAATTGCTCCAAATTGTCTCTAGAGCCGAAATCCGGTGATCTCTCGCTTTCCCTAACAGTGCGCATGATCCCACGGGGATGTGCGGTAAGCTCCTCAATTGATTCCTCACTAATCGCCGCTTCTAAAGCGTCATCGAATGTAACTGGCTCTCTTGACATTGTATGTTGCCTAATTCGTATATCAACTCCGTTTAGGAAATGTACTTTTAACCGCTCGTCTAATTCCTTTCGCTGAATTCTCCGAATCATTGCCGTTTCAGCGTCATCTGCCCCGGGTTCCGGCGTAATCTCAATCTCCATAGCTAACGCTTGAAGCCTAGCAGCGTACGTTTGTACGTCCTCATCTTTCCTTTGTACGCACGTATAAAATCTATTTAATCAGAACGAAAAGGGTTCTTTGTCAAATCGGGTTAGCATTATTCGTTTAAATTCCTCAAAATCATCTACCTCCTTAATCCTACGGTCTTTTCGTACAAACTCCCGAGCTATACCGGTAAGTTTTAACTTGGCTACCGCCAACATTTGAGCTTTGGACCATGATGCTACTTTCGTGACATCAGCCAATGAATCAAAAAAATCCGTTACTCGGAGACCTCCCGCTTCTCCTGAGAATACTGGCAATAAGGGAATTATTCCTCCCAGACTTCCCAAGGTAATTGGGCTGGGAGTAGGATTTGGATTGGGATTGGGATTAGGATTTTCTGCCGCAGCCGCTGGTTGTGGATCGCCCTCCATCATTTCTCCTAGTCTTAAATCTATCTCCTATCTCTCTTCTAAGAATTCTCCTAATCTACCAGTCCCTAATTCGACTATAATCGCTCTTTTACGTCGAATATCGCCTTTGCTTGCTTTACCGATATCTCGAGGAAGTCGAACCCCACTCCTGAAAAACCAATTTGTGGGTAGCCTGAGGTAGGACGAAGTCGTACCACGGTTTGATAGGCAACAGTTGGGTGAAAACTGCCCACTGGTCAGTGGATGGCTTGTTTATGTGCTTTGTCTATCCCGGAAAGTCGGGACTCTTTTGTCAGGTCGAGTGGAGGAGGTGAGAGGGGTCGTCGGTAAAGCGTGAACGATACTCGAAATAAAGACGACTTTTTAATAAACAAACAAACATTTATTTAGACAACATAATCCTAACATAATTACATTGAGCTTATCTCGAGCGGACACGCGGGAGTGGAGGGAAACGCGCCGAGAGAGAGTTTACATTAATGGGTATCATACCTCTACGATTTGGGATCGGACGGTCGGACGTTTTCTGACCGGATCGGACAAGTTGTCTTGAGGAACGGACGGCGGCGATGAGGATCGGCACGGGGTTTCCNCTTTTGAGATATGTTCGAGACGGCAAAAATTCTTCTTACGCTTTGGCATTGTTTTGTATATTTTTACTTTTCACTTTCTACTTTTTTCTGTTATTCGTACGCTTTTACTTATGAAAAATCAACTGAAGTATGTGCGTCACACGTCTTCAAAAACCATCCCACTACTCATACATAACGGTCCTCGACTATTCCAAAACATTTTCGACTATTCGACTATTAAGATTACATTATAGCCAATCTTACACGTTTTCACAGAATGCAAGAATTAGGTCCCCCGTTTCCAGACTAATTAGAGAATTTTTACATGAGTCTAAAAATATGTTCGATTTCCCTCAAAAACGCAAGAAACCACATCTGGGCCTGTAATTCTTGCACACCACTTTCTCTTAACGCTTCCTTTGTTACTCAACACTTTCATTTTTAACACTACCATTGTTACACATTTTCGAAGTTAGCCAGTTTCATCCCTTATATCTCCCACACCCTTGTAGCTATCGAGACGCAACCACCATAGTGCACGATTGGAGACTTGGGGCTACTACCACACACAAACACCATTCATGTGCGATGTGTAGTTCTGGCTAAAAAGTGAAATATAGGGACACACACGTCCATTTATATATATATAATATATATATATAGATATAGATATAGTTTATTACAATGTCAATAAAATAATTCCATTGTTCTAAAAACACGCTCAGTTTTATCTCGTCAAATATTTTCTTAACAATACATTTTACAACGTGTTTTGTGAAAAACATAGTTTTAGAATTTTAAACCGTCACATTTTTTTATATTAGAAATATTCATTTGAAAGCAGTGAGATTCGTTTAGTAAATTTGCATTTAAGAATAAGATCTTTACTTGAGACTCGAAACTTAATATGGAAAATTAAGAAAAAAAGTATAATTTTTTACTTTGCAGAGGTGTTTTTGGTTTCTTCATCGTTTGGGTTCTTCTTGGAACCATATTGGACATATTGATGGAATTTTTCATTCCTGTAAGCGAAGAAAAATGTAAGAAATTAAACATTAAATATTTTTTTTATATTTAAAAGATTTTAAATAATTTTCAATTGATCTTATTATTTTCATTGTTTCCAAATGTTAATTATTTATATTAATTAATTTTATACTTTCAGAGATTTCTAATTTATTATAATTTCGTGTTTTTACTGTATAATACAGCATTATTTTTATTGTTTCAATTTATTAAATGCAGTATATAATTCACGAGTAGATGAAAAAAACCCCACTGAACCATAGTATTTGATCGGGGTTTTGCGCCTTACCAATGTAAAGTTTTCTCGGTTTTCTTAATATATTAAACATATAAATAGGGTCAGAATTGTCCCATAGAAAGTTCAATGTTATTGGGATATCATTCGGGTGCTGTTTTGCATTTTACCATTAATGCAATACATTCAAATCGAATTCATATGCAGTGTATAAGTAGACATTCGACTTGTGATTTTGTTGGCTATAAAAAATGTATGATTATAAGAACTACTATGAAACAATATTAAATATTGATCGTGATGTTTCTATTTATATGCTAAGAAGCGATTAAATTATGGCATTTTTATAGAATAAGCATATTAAACCATAGTTCTTAGAGTGTATTTTATTCTATCGATAGAACAAATTCTTATTTGATGACAAAACCGAAGTAACATGCATACCGTTAAATGTAGTCAAATTTGGTTTAATATACAGTTTAAAATGTAATAATGCTAATGAGATAATTAGATAAACACAGAACTTGAGTGTTTTTAATAGCATTGTGTTGTATTGAAACTAGTGGTTACAATTTGAGCATCTGTAGCTGTACTTAGAGACAAACAATGATATTGGACATTAGTAGAAAGGAACTTGCATCTCTGAAGGGAGGCGCGCACCGCATGTTGAGAATCTCTGTCATATGTATACATAACAATTCAATTGCATTCGGATTTTCAATACTAACCGAAGTGATTTGATTGATAGAAGAATGCAGCGCAACACTTATGCAATTTGCTATGGGGATGTCTCTCGAGTGGGCTTTCTGTGAGAAGCTGGCTCTCTTTATGTGTTAAATACGCGAAGCAAACACTGAAATTGCACGTATCCAGCACTTTGGTGACACTCAAACCCGCAACCAACTACCATATTCAGTGGTTTTATTTACTCGGCGTTCGGTTGACCCAAAGCAAGAAAGTTGTGATAAATATAGGCACAACGTCAGATGTGATAGACATAAATATAAACTGTCAGGGAAAAAATTATAAATATTTTCCAGGTTTTTCTGTCCTCTTACAACATTTTCAATAATTTATTCACGTATTCTTAAATTAAGCGAATTAGTTTTGTGCCTTTAATATTATTGTCTTTTGAGTAAACGATTACAATTGACTTAGAAGATGTACTTTTGTTTAACACATGATTTTAATTAATTGCGATCTTTAACAGTTGAAGACAGTTTTTTTCTTACGAAATTTGCTAATTTTACTATGCTTATTAAATTTATTTATAGCTTAATATGAAGAGGTCATCAGTTTAAATGCCGTTTTTCATAGAACAGTGTGTGTAGAGAAAGAACACAAATGGGGCAAAGGGAGCTAATTTCCCTAACCATCGAGAAATTGCCTTATATAATGTTTACTTTTTATTTACTTCCTTTCCTAATATAATGATTTAATTTGTTGTGGGACCCCAATGTGTATATCGCTTCAGGAGTGCGTAACTCTCTGACTGGCCCTGCAAGCAAGCGGTTTTATGTGACGGTCTGATGAAATAACAGAAAGAGGGGATTATCTTAATTTCTGATGAATAGTAGTAATGAACAGGGCAGATCAAAAAAGAAATAATTATGCTTACTCCTAGGAAAAAATTGCAATTACCACTCACGTTTTCTGGCATTTGTATCATTACACTAATTTTTTAATGTTTTATTATAGAAATCGACTAATAACAAAAGTCCGTTGCATTAAGTAAATCCTAGACAAATAAACAGTAGTTAAATGCAAAAGAAAAATTTGCTTAGGACGAAAATAAGAAATTCGTTTTGGTCAAAGTTTGGAAACATACACTACTGTGAAAGTAAGAATGGATAACCTAAATGTTATATTGCCCAGAGGATGGAATGTTAGATTCTGTGTAAGATATAGAAAAAGTATTCATCAACAAAAACTGTCAGGAAGCGAGCATCCATGGTTAAACTGTCAATGTTAAGACAGGATGGTCTTTCGAATTTTCAGCAATATTTTCGGCANTATATAAAAGACTGTTTCTCTTCCTCTGCATAATCTTTCTCTGATTCGATGTGTTTCTACAATTTTCAAGTTGCTCTTCTGTCTGATTATTCAATTGTTAACAATGTACAGTACTTTTCTTTCTTCCGTGGTTTCATTTCTCCGCGCCATCTTTTGCTTTTGAGATATGTTCGAGACGGCAAAAATTCTTCTTACGCTTTGGCATTGTTTTGTATATTTTTACTTTTCACTTTCTACTTTTTTCTGTTATTCGTACGCTTTTACTTATGAAAAATCAACTGAAGTATGTGCGTCACACGTCTTCAAAAACCATCCCACTACTCATACATAACGGTCCTCGACTATTCCAAAACATTTTCGACTATTCGACTATTAAGATTACATTATAGCCAATCTTACACGTTTTCACAGAATGCAAGAATTAGGTCCCCCGTTTCCAGACTAATTAGAGAATTTTTACATGAGTCTAAAAATATGTTCGATTTCCCTCAAAAACGCAAGAAACCACATCTGGGCCTGTAATTCTTGCACACCACTTTCTCTTAACGCTTCCTTTGTTACTCAACACTTTCATTTTTAACACTACCATTGTTACACATTTTCGAAGTTAGCCAGTTTCATCCCTTATATCTCCCACACCCTTGTAGCTATCGAGACGCAACCACCATAGTGCACGATTGGAGACTTGGGGCTACTACCACACACAAACACCATTCATGTGCGATGTGTAGTTCTGGCTAAAAAGTGAAATATAGGGACACACACGTCCATTTATATATATATAATATATATATATAGATATAGATATAGTTTATTACAATGTCAATAAAATAATTCCATTGTTCTAAAAACACGCTCAGTTTTATCTCGTCAAATATTTTCTTAACAATACATTTTACAACGTGTTTTGTGAAAAACATAGTTTTAGAATTTTAAACCGTCACATTTTTTTATATTAGAAATATTCATTTGAAAGCAGTGAGATTCGTTTAGTAAATTTGCATTTAAGAATAAGATCTTTACTTGAGACTCGAAACTTAATATGGAAAATTAAGAAAAAAAGTATAATTTTTTACTTTGCAGAGGTGTTTTTGGTTTCTTCATCGTTTGGGTTCTTCTTGGAACCATATTGGACATATTGATGGAATTTTTCATTCCTGTAAGCGAAGAAAAATGTAAGAAATTAAACATTAAATATTTTTTTTATATTTAAAAGATTTTAAATAATTTTCAATTGATCTTATTATTTTCATTGTTTCCAAATGTTAATTATTTATATTAATTAATTTTATACTTTCAGAGATTTCTAATTTATTATAATTTCGTGTTTTTACTGTATAATACAGCATTATTTTTATTGTTTCAATTTATTAAATGCAGTATATAATTCACGAGTAGATGAAAAAAACCCCACTGAACCATAGTATTTGATCGGGGTTTTGCGCCTTACCAATGTAAAGTTTTCTCGGTTTTCTTAATATATTAAACATATAAATAGGGTCAGAATTGTCCCATAGAAAGTTCAATGTTATTGGGATATCATTCGGGTGCTGTTTTGCATTTTACCATTAATGCAATACATTCAAATCGAATTCATATGCAGTGTATAAGTAGACATTCGACTTGTGATTTTGTTGGCTATAAAAAATGTATGATTATCAGAACTACTATGAAACAATATTAAATATTGATCGTGATGTTTCTATTTATATGCTAAGAAGCAATTAAATTATGCCATTTTTATAGAATAAGCATATTAAACCATAGTTCTTAGAGTGTATTTTATTCTATCGATAGAACAAATACTTATTTGATGACAACAGCGAAGTAGCATGCATACCGTTACATGTAGTCAAATTCGGTTTAATATACAGTTTAAAATGTAATAATGCTAATGAGATAATTAGATAAACACAGAACTTAAGTGTTTTTAATAGTACTGTGTTGTATTAAAACTAGTGGATAGAATTTGAGCGTCTGTAGCTGTACTTAGAAACAAACAATGATATTGAACATTAGTAGAAAGGAACTTGCATCTCTCAAGGGAGGCGCTCACCGCATGTTGAGAATCTCTGTCATTTGTATACATAACAATTCAAAATTTTCAATGCAAAACACATGTTTTGCATTCGGATTTTCAATACTAACCGAAGTGATTTGATTGATAGAAGAATGCAGCGCAACACTTAGGCAATTTGCTATGGGGATGTCTCTCGAGAGGGCCTTCTGTGTGAAGCTGGCACTCTTTATGTGTTGAATACGTGAAGCAAACACTGAAATTGCACGTATCCAGCACTTTGGTGACACTCAAATTCGCAACCAACTACCATATTCAGTGGTTTTATTTACTCGGCGTTCGGTTGACCCAAAGGAAGAAAGTTGTGATGAATATAGACACAACGTCAGGTGTGATAGACATAAATATAAACTGTCAGGAAAAAATTTATAAATTTATTTCTAGGTTTCTCTGTCCTCTTACAACATTTTCAATAATTTATTCACGTATTCTTAAATTAAGAGAATTAGTTTTGTGCCTTTAATATTATTGTCTTTTGAGTAAACGATTACAATTGACTTAGAAGATGTACTTTTGTTTAACACATGATTTTAATTAATTGCGATCTTTAACAGTTGAAGACAGTTTTTTTCTTACGAAATTTGCTAATTTTACTATGCTTATTAAATTTATTTATAGCTTAATATGAAGAGGTCATCAGTTTAAATGCCGTTTTTCATAGAACAGTGTGTGTAGAGAAAGAACACAAATGGGGCAAAGGGAGCTAATTTCCCTAACCATCGAGAAATTGCCTTATATAATGTTTACTTTTTATTTACTTCCTTTCCTAATATAATGATTTAATTTGTTGTGGGACCCCAATGTGTATATCGCTTCAGGAGTGCGTAACTCTCTGACTGGCCCTGCAAGCAAGCGGTTTTATGTGACGGTCTGATGAAATAACAGAAAGAGGGGATTATCTTAATTTCTGATGAATAGTAGTAATGAACAGGGCAGATCAAAAAAGAAATAATTATGCTTACTCCTAGGAAAAAATTGCAATTACCACTCACGTTTTCTGGCATTTGTATCATTACACTAATTTTTTAATGTTTTATTATAGAAATCGACTAATAACAANTTGCATTCGGATTTTCAATACTAACCGAAGTGATTTGATTGATAGAAGAATGCAGCGCAACACTTATGCAATTTGCTATGGGGATGTCTCTCGAGTGGGCTTTCTGTGAGAAGCTGGCTCTCTTTATGTGTTAAATACGCGAAGCAAACACTGAAATTGCACGTATCCAGCACTTTGGTGACACTCAAACCCGCAACCAACTACCATATTCAGTGGTTTTATTTACTCGGCGTTCGGTTGACCCAAAGCAAGAAAGTTGTGATAAATATAGGCACAACGTCAGATGTGATAGACATAAATATAAACTGTCAGGGAAAAAATTATAAATATTTTCCAGGTTTTTCTGTCCTCTTACAACATTTTCAATAATTTATTCACGTATTCTTAAATTAAGCGAATTAGTTTTGTGCCTTTAATATTATTGTCTTTTGAGTAAACGATTACAATTGACTTAGAAGATGTACTTTTGTTTAACACATGATTTTAATTAATTGCGATCTTTAACAGTTGAAGACAGTTTTTTTCTTACGAAATTTGCTAATTTTACTATGCTTATTAAATTTATTTATAGTTTAATACGAAGAGGTCATCAGTTCAGATGCCGTTTTGCATAGAACAGTGTGTGTAGAGAAAGAACACAAATGGGGCAAAGGGAGCTAATTTCCCTAACCATCGAGAAATTGCCTTATACAATGTTTACTTTTTATTTACTTCCTTTCCTAATATAATGATTTAATTTGGTGTAGAGCCTCAATATGTATATCGCTTCAGGAGTGCGTAACTCTCTGACTGGCCCTGCAAGCAAGCGGTTTTATGTGACGGTCTGATGAAATAACAGAAAGAGGGGATTATCTTAATTTCTGATGAATAGTATTAATGGACAGGGGAGATCAAAAAAGGAATAATTTTGCATATGCACTACTCCTAGGAGAAAATTTGGAATCACCACTCACGTTTTCTGGCATTTGTATCATTACACTAATTTTTTAATGTTTTATTATAGAAATCGACTAATAACAAAAGTCCGTTGCATTAAGTAAATCCTAGACAAACAGGTAGTTAAATGCAAAAGAAAAATTTGCTTAGGACGAAAATAAGAAATTCGTTTTGGTCAAAGNCACGTCTTCAAAAACCATCCCACTACTCATACATAACGGTCCTCGACTATTCCAAAACATTTTCGACTATTCGACTATTAAGATTACATTATAGCCAATCTTACACGTTTTCACAGAATGCAAGAATTAGGTCCCCCGTTTCCAGACTAATTAGAGAATTTTTACATGAGTCTAAAAATATGTTCGATTTCCCTCAAAAACGCAAGAAACCACATCTGGGCCTGTAATTCTTGCACACCACTTTCTCTTAACGCTTCCTTTGTTACTCAACACTTTCATTTTTAACACTACCATTGTTACACATTTTCGAAGTTAGCCAGTTTCATCCCTTATATCTCCCACACCCTTGTAGCTATCGAGACGCAACCACCATAGTGCACGATTGGAGACTTGGGGCTACTACCACACACAAACACCATTCATGTGCGATGTGTAGTTCTGGCTAAAAAGTGAAATATAGGGACACACACGTCCATTTATATATATATAATATATATATATAGATATAGATATAGTTTATTACAATGTCAATAAAATAATTCCATTGTTCTAAAAACACGCTCAGTTTTATCTCGTCAAATATTTTCTTAACAATACATTTTACAACGTGTTTTGTGAACAATATAGTTTTAGAATTTTAAACCGTCACATTTTTTTATATTAGAAATATTCATTTGAAAGCAGTGAGATTCGTTTAGTAAATTTGCATTTAAGAATAAGATCTTTACTTGAGACTCGAAACTTAATATGGAAAATTAAGAAAAAAAGTATAATTTTTTACTTTGCAGAGGTGTTTTTGGTTTCTTCATCGTTTGGGTTCTTCTTGGAACCATATTGGACATATTGATGGAATTTTTCATTCCTGTAAGCGAAGAAAAATGTAAGAAATTAAACATTAAATATTTTTTTTATATTTAAAAGATTTTAAATAATTTTCAATTGATCTTATTATTTTCATTGTTTCCAAATGTTAATTATTTATATTAATTAATTTTATACTTTCANAAATTATTAAATACAGATTTTATATTTCTTTATAACGCCGTGTATGATTCCAAACTTTTTCTGTTATTTTTGTCATAATTGAGCTTTTCTTTGTTATTTATTTGCTATTTATCTGTTCATAATTTGCATATCGGAACGTAGTTTTGCTACACACACGAGCACACGAGATTTCATTAATGACACGAGAGAATTGTTAATGCAAAAAAACGTCATTACAAACTTTCTTCAAGTGTAGCAACACCTGTATGCACCTACTTTTAACTAAATTTAACTTAATTTATGAAATTTAAATACTATTTTCAGTATATTATGTTATTGAAAGTCTTTATTGTTTTAATTAATAAATTACATTTCTTTCTTTTCAGATGAGTATCTGAAGATTTTATCCTCTGTCTCTATTTGTGCTTCAGTGAAAAAATTAACAAATACCGATTTNTAATTTGCATATCGGAACGTAGTTTTGCTATGTTTTAATTTCTGAAATAAAGCACACACGAGATTTCATTAATGACACGAAAGAATTGTTAATGCAAAAAAAGTCATTACAAACTTTTTTCAAGTGTAGCAACACCTGTATGTACAGTACCTACTTTTAACTAAATTTAACTTAATTTATGAAATTTAATACTATTTTCGGTATATTATGTTTTTGAAAGTCTTTATTGTTTTAATTAATAAATTACATTTCTTTCTTTTCAGATGAGTATCTGAAGATTTTATCCTCTGTCTCTATTTGTGCTTCAGTGAAAAAATTAACAAATACCGATTTTAATGAGAAAACGAGATTCATTTTTGGCATTAAATTCTTTGCAATATGTTCAATTATATTCGGTCATATTTTATTTTACATGAATACAAAGATCACTCCGGCAGGTACGTAACAAAACGTTTATAAAATAAGATAAAAATTTTCTCGTATATAACAGTAAATATAAATATTCAACTATAATTCAATATTATACATTCTGAAAATGTTTAAGAAATTTATTTAAAGAATATTTAATACAATAAAGCTACATTAGCCTCACTCAATGGCGTGCAATGTTTTAGCAGACTTCTTACTGAAAAGCAAAATATAAAATGGACAGCCCCACCAGTGGGCGAGTGGTCTCCGTTGCCGCTCATAGCGGTGACCAGACCCTAAACACTGGGAAGTTCGTCGTGGGTTCGCGCCGCGATCGGACAGGCTGGCTGCAAGGANAAAGCAAAATATAAAATGGACATAAAAAATGTTATAAAAATTTCGGAAAACTCAAAAACGCGAAGAGTTTCTGTCCCTGAAAATACACGTGAGGGAGATTTTCTTTTATGTTTTTCCGTCTTGTGGGCACTAAAAAGCCTCTTTTATCAAGCCCATTATGCATTCGGCCAGGCCGACAATGGGTAGACCGAGTGGTGAGGGACAGAGTCCGATATCTCGGGTCGGCCCACCCCTGAAAAATTCCTAAGGATTTTTCGACCTGGATCTCGAGTACCCCAAAGCAATAGGCTGCCACCTTGACAGCTTTGCCATCCGGCTCCTCTGTAGGAAGATATCACATGGTTAGGTCCTCATCGGCCGCTTGACCATTCATATGTCATGAGCATGCGATTCTTATTTATCTCTCTTTGCATTAAAATTATATATTTAAATTCCTATTTCACTTCTTCCGTGTGTTGGCAGATGTTCCTTCTTCCATCGCGCCACACATCCAGTACTCATGTCGTGCCTAACACGCGTGGCAACTGCACGCATCGATAAACCGAGGTCGCGCAGCTCCAGGGTAAATTTCACTTCCCCAGTCGTTAAATGGTGGTCTGCGAGGCATTTTCTATGGTTCTTCGAAAGTTCGGTTTCCGCTCACCGCTCACCGTAAATGCTTCTCCGATAGCATTTACGGCCCCAGTCGGTTGCTGGCCTTTTAGCCCAAAACTGAGTATCACGTGATTCAATACGTACGCAAACTGAATCATTTTCATATTTCTGTTACTTCTGCCGGTTTTGCAATTTGCGTGTGGCTACGTGTATTTCTTTGTAGAGTTGCCATTTACATTTAAAAAGTGTAATTTTTCTAACAATGCCAGAAATATACTCCCATATAATAATCTTGATAAACTAATTTATTATTCATGTTTTTCAGAATACATATTGAACTTTGCAAATATTTATGCTAATCCTGCAGTAGAAATTTCTACACAATCACTCACAATAACTGATACATTTTTTATCTTCAGGTAAGTTTAAATTAATCCGAGAATAACAATTAAATAAAATATGAACATTTCTATGGAAACTATATATAATTTTATTCAATTGCTTATTAAAATCATACCTTAAATTAAATTAATTTTGTGCAAATTATTAAAGAAAACTATCTTTGTAATAAACTAAGAAATTCTGTAAATTTCCACCGGTTTAGTAGAAAATTAATTCCATCAGCATATTGATTAAGACTGCATTGTATTTCTTTTATTTTAAATTTATCGATGTGTTTGGTTTGATGAGATACGGCGGCGCAAAATATGGGCGATCATCGTTGAAACTTGGAACACTATACGTAAAACAATCGAAGGCATCTACCACAGCAATCTCCTGGCAGGCATCCACTTCGGCAGATCGCCCTTGTATTGTATTGTATTGTATTATTCTATCAATCGTATTAGTTCAGGCAACAACATCAATGAAACATAATTTGTACAAACAATTATTTATTCGAGAGGTTGCGGCCGAAGTTTTCATCTCTCAAACGTGAACGTCGAACGTCAAGCGCCGCTATCTTGTAAGCGGCACTTGACGTTCGACGTTCACGTTTGAGAGATGAAAACTTCGGCCGCAACCTCTCTAATTATTCAATTCAATTCAAATTTTAATTGTATCAACTTTAGTTCGTTACAAGGGGATAAAATAATTAATTATAATACTCAATCTATTGGTATCCATTTAAGAAAAATATTATTTATTGATGAATATACAGAATGAGATTTAATCCATCGTAATTTGCTTATAAATTTTTGTTAATTATTTTATTTTTATTTTATTCAGCGGATTTTTGTCATTCTACTTGAGAAAGAGTGAAGAATTGAATTCCATACTCTATTACTTCATTTACATCGTAAAGCGATATATCAGGTTGTATTTACTTTGTTTCTAGTGCGTATTTTAAGCGAATAATTCTATTGTAAATTATCTTAATTCATTTAACGAATTTTTATTTGTAAAATACTTAGTCTTATTGCATATTGTTAATGTTATGCCGTGTAAAAACTCTTTCAGTTTAATGCTCTAACAAACTTGTAAGTTATCGTAAAAAAATAATACTTAGCTCTGGTTTCATATACACCTCTTCTCCTTCTCATTTCAACTCTGGCGCCAGTTACCGATAGCCCTCCATTTTCACTCTAATTTTTGCTTACTAAATTAAATACTGTTTCTAATACATACAAATGCAGTAGGTCTTGTTTCATGCACGATTGATGTATGCAGATGTACTGTTAGACTACGTTATTAGACACCATAGAACAAAAGTGAGTCAGTGAAAGTCTGAGTATTTAATGGGAAATTCCTACCTATCAGTTGCTGTAGTTTGTTTATAATCCTTGGTGTCTACGTTATGCAGATGTTTACGAGTTACTCTACTCCAAAGAAAAAAAAATAGACCACTATCGTAATTCTAGATAAGCTATAAGTTCACGCCATACTATCATCAGTTAAATAATAGANTGTTAATGTTATGCCGTGTAAAAACTCTTTCAGTTTAATACTCTAACAAATTTGTAAGTTATCGTAAAAAAATAATACTTAGCTCTGATTTCATGTACACCTTTTCTCACTTCAACTCTGGCGCCAGTTACCGACAGCACTTCATTTTCACTCTGATTTTTGCTTACTAAATTAAATGCTGTTTCTAATACATACAAATACAGTAGGTGTTGTTTCATGCGCGATTGATGTATGCAGATCTGTGATTTTATGAATGGTGAGTGATTTGTTTAACTTACTGTTAGACTACGTTATTATGTTATACACCGTAGAACAAAAGTGAGTCAGTGAAAGTCTGAGTATTTAATGCGAACTTCCTACCTATCAGTTGCTGTAGTTTGTTTATAATCCTTGGTGTCTACGTTATGCAGATGTTTACGAGTTACTCTACTCCAAAGAAAAAAAAATAGACCACTATCGTAATTCTAGATAAGCTATAAGTTCACGCCATTCTATCATCAGTTAAATAATGAAATAGTATGGTTTGAAAATTGCAATATTAATGGGTATTCGTGATTCCTCAGACTGCATAGTTGGAATTCAATTGAGCACTTATGGGATCATGCAAGTCGTAATTTAAAACGTAGCCAAAGGCTACGGATGTAAATGCTCTTTGATATCAAATTCAAACTGTCTAAAACAATATTAAGAAATCTGTATACTTGAAATTAATTAATTAATATCTCAACGAATACACAATTATAAAAGAAAATATATTAATTAGCGATTTCGTATCGTTACTCCTTTCAAGGAATATCTCCAAATGTCTGTTGCGTATTATGTATTTAATCAAGAATAACTTTCTTTGTATAATGATTTAGTTTGATTTATATCTCAAGATAATTTGTTTTGAAATAATAGTGTACAAAATATACAAACACTGCAACGATGCAGATAATAACGTATTTAATTTGTTACATCAGGTTATTTTCTTTAAACCTTCGGTACAAATATAGTAACACCTATTTTAAATCACCTAGTTTTAAAATACAATAAGACTTATTGTATTCGTTTCAATTATAAATAAAATTTTTAACTTGCATGTAAGAGAAAAATGTCATTATTTGGTAAAAATAATTGCATCTCTCCTAAACATTACAGTTTAAGTCAGGAAACAAAACAATAGATACGCTATTGATTATATAATTATCATTAAAAGCTTCGTATTTATAAAAATCGTTTACCAAATGATAAAGTATACATATTCGAACTTGTTTCCATTCAATTTCAGAACCTACTTTATATATATATATATATAAGAGGCATTAAAAATAATACTGTATTATCATCAGTGAAAAACCACTATCCTACGTAACACCATCTTGAATACTGCAGATATACGATCTAATTGTAATTTTGTATGTAATCTTCAAATCTGAATGGCCGAGGCTTTATCTATTTCTCTTTGTATACAAATTTACTTTGATATTATATAAAAGATCTAACAAAGTGACTAACTTACTTTTAGACAAAGTAATTTTTTAGAGCCAAATTCGAGTTACCGCTCATTTTTCAGAGATAAACAAACTGTGCTTTAAATCTACGTTTGTTTATATTTTTTAATATTAAAATTGTTTGGATTTTTTAAAGTAATTTATATATTTTTTATTTTGAAAGATTGACTTTTGCTGTGTGTGTTCATCTGGCTTTTGTTATTATTTTGCCGCTCTTGGTTGACGGTCCACACCGGAACATCGTCGAAAATGAAAAGTTGAAGGCAGAAAGTAAATGGTTGACATTTATTCTACATTATTACAATTTTTATAACGATGACATAGATGTGAGTAATAATTATTCTACAAAATTAATGCAGTTATATTATTATATTCTTACAATTTATTTAAAATTAAATTAAATTAAAATTGGGATAATCATTCATTCACCTCAACAATCGTTATTCAGTATAAAAAATTAAGGTGATCCAAAAGTCAGGCACAACTTTAAAATTTCATATCTTAATGAATTTTATGCAAATTTTGGTTACAATTTCTGCCTTTAGAGACAAAGATTAAAGCGTGAAGAACTCATTACAAAAGCAATTGAGAAATAATGAAATGGAGTGATGAACTAAGATAACGCAACTTATGAAATCGCTACTAAGAGGGAGGGAGGTTCCTCCTGGAAGACGTTCTATGAAAAACGAGAAAAATACACGTGGTAGACCTCTGATCAGGCTCAAACCTGCCACCAACTATCAGTGTTCAGTGGCTTCGTCTCTCGGTGAGCAGGAAAAAGGTGAATTGAAAAGAAAAATTTTCAAGATTATTCTATTAGAAATGAACCACATACAAGAACAATAATTGTAATCAACTTTTGCATAAAATGTTTTACTTGAAATCAAACACATTACATCTTTTTTGAGCATTTCTGTGAAAACAGCGTTTGTTTATGATAAAAATTTATTAGTTTATGAATTTCTGAAATTTAGCCTAAGTTTTGGATCACTTTTATATAAATGTTCAATGAACCAACTTTAAAAATAAAGTTAAAAGTTATTGAAAATGAAACAGATTTCTGAAAAATGTTATTGTAATTAATTATTATAGGCCTAAATTTTGTAAGAATTTACTTTCTTGTAAGCATGTATGTATGAAATTTATTGTAATTCAGAGTTATCATGAAATTACAAAATTTGACATTAGTATATTTAATTGTTAAACGAAAATATTGTGTGAATTATGAGTAGTAAACCACACGTCAATGTTTGGATCATACATTTATTTGAAGTAATTATTAATGCTAAGTATTATAATGAATTGGTACAAATATAGAAGTAATGATTTTTTAATGTATTTTATTTACAGTTTATAAGTGTTTTATGGTTTGCCAATGTATTAATGCAATTAACTCTTCTTACAACACTGATATTCTTCATCTACGATAGGTAAGAAATTTTATTTAATTATACAGAATGAATGGAAACAACCATGAATTAATTTAAAAATTTATATCAGTTAATTTCGGAAACAGCATACAATACAATTAAGATATACTTCGATATGAAGACGTGGCCGTAAACAGAATACAGTTCCTTGATAATACCTTGAAATATTTGAAAATTAAACACTTGTTTCTTTAGTAGTGAAGAACGAGTTGATACAATAACCTCCTGGAAAAAGAGATTTTAATTAGTCTTGGTTTCGTACAGCTTTAAAACACGCGCTTGTGAATCAGTAATGTTAGTTAATTCGATAATTTACATTGCTCAGATAACAAGAAAATTGAAACCAATAATCTTGATACCATTCGTATGCAAACAGTAGCGATGGAAGCAAGATACTTAGAAAGTCCAAATTAATTATTTTGCTTTTAGTTCTGCTATTGGCATACCAGTGGCATCAAAATTATTGGTTTTAATTGTTTTGTTCAATATTCCTACAAAAACAATATGCATCTTCAGATATTATGTAAAGCTGTGTAACGAACATTACATATCATGTAACGTTTCGTAACGCTGTTATAGACACCCCATCCCCAGCTCTTTCCTTTACGTAATTTATAAAAGCCTCCCTAAGACCATAAGTAACCATCGATCAATCGCTGACGACTGCACGAATCAATCGATTTATCAAACATCCGTGGTCTTGAAGTCATCGTCCAGCACCACTAACACAATTATTTAAAAATAACAATAACTTATTTCTATTATTAACAAATAAGTACTTTACCCGTCAGTACTTTCTATGCAAACTTCAATTACGATTTCTGCCATTAGATGACACCTATCTATATATATAATCGAGACGAGTTGATAATGATAATGATAATACTCTAATAATAAGCACAGAGCCCAAACGGTTAGGAGTTGAAAGTCGAAATTTGGTACGTCACGAAAACGCACACTAAGAAGGGCTTTTTCGAAATTATCCCCCGGGGAGAGAGAGACAGGATTAAGGTTCCGACAATGGAAGTGTTAAGTAACAATGTCAATGTTAACGATGAAAGTGTCAACAATGGAAGTGTTACGTAACAATGGAATTGTTAAGAGAAAGCGACTTGCAAGAGGCAGATGCAGTTTCTTTCGTTTTTGCAGGAAATCGAACATAATTTTAGAGCCATCTATAAAATCTGTAATTAGTCTAGAAACGTGAAAACGATGCATTATGTGAAAACGGATAAGGTTGACTATAACGTAATACAGTAGAGCGTCGTTTATCCGAATCAATTGAGGACTGGAGTTATTCGGATAACTTATTTTTCGGATAACCGATTATGTACGAAAAAATACATTAACCTATCCCGTGTTGAAATTTTTCTCCGTTGCGTGTCGCTTCGCTTTGAATTTTCGTCGATGTTAAGCCTAACGTAAACTTTTTACAATAATAATCGTGGCTATTGTATCGTTAAAAATTATTTCTTTATTTTTTACAAACAAAATAAGTATATTGAAAAATATAAAAACAAAAAAAATATACTATAGAAGTTATCTAGTATCAAAAACGTTCGATTCAGCACGACACACAGTCCTCAAAAAAAAACACCACACAAAAGTGACAGTGCTGCCAGCTAAAACACACACAAACATAAAAAATATTGGAGTAGCCCAAGATATAGCCAAAGATTGCAGCGTCACAGCACTAGCGAAAATTAAAATTTGCCGAATGGAATTCTTTCGGATAACCGACTTTCGGATAAACCACGCTCTACTGTAATCTTAATCTTCGCTACCGTTACTTTTGCCGGAGCAACGCCTGGCCTACCTGCTAGTTTATAATAAAAATGTAGAGTCTTTATTGTAGCATGGATGGGCAAGATGATTGATCTTCCATTCTTGTCGTCGTGTCGTGTTAGCTGTGGTCGGGAGTGTCGTTTTCGTGTCTGTTTTTGTCTCCTAGTTCTGCCTGTTTGGTATATATCAGGGCTTCTTAAACTTTTTTATTTACGACACCATTTATGATTGTGATTTTTGTCGCGACCCAAAAAATATAAAATAAATATATACAAATTTGCAAAAAACAATAATTATGTACTACCACAGTTCATTCTTGTGTTACAATGGAACAGAGACAAGTGAATATGTACACTGAAAAGTGACAACACTATACTAGTTCACACTACAGTGTTTTGAATCGTTGTCTCGCTGCACCAGAAGTGACACAAAGCGCAACTCACGAAACCTGTGACACGAAGCATGCCATTTTCAAACTCTCACGAATTATTTTTCATATTTTGCATTAAAATCTCGCGACCCCAAGATTTCGCTAAGCGACCCGAAATGGGGTTTAAGAAGCTTTGGTATACGTGATAACTCTAGAAGCTTCGTTATTGTTAAAACATTATCTTCGTGATCCGTGCAGTTTGATTTCAGGCTATACCGAAAACATGCCTCCATATAAACTGTGTGAAATAAAAAAAAGTTATTTCGCAATTTATTTCTGCTCACTTTCTTGTCTTATCCTTATGAATGTTGCAATTGTGTTTATTTTTCTTCCCCTGCATTTTTCTTTATAACAATCACTTTGATGCGACATAAGACATTTTTCCGCTAAAGAGAGCCTGGAGAAAAATTTAAGTAAATATGCATACAATGTTTCTACTTCAAAAAATCCCGTGTTATTCTTTTTATGAAAATCGTACGCCCTTATGATCGAAATTCACTGATATGAATTTTTAAATTCCTTCCTAATTTTTGGATCGCCTTTCATTATAAGTTTTGTGTTAATAACTCCTTCTAAGAAATTATCTTGCTCTAATTGTAATTTCTCATTTGTAATATATTTATAAAATCGAATACTTAACAGTAATAATCTAATTATATATTAAAACTTTTATCTAATGGCATTATATATTTGTATATTAAAAGTACATTTATATATAAAATTGATAATTATGGCATATAATTTTTCGCAGGTGGCCTAAAATTGGACTTGCAGTTATTATTGTTTTGACAATAACGGGATTTGTAAATTTCTTATATGTCTCTATAAAGAATGAATTAGTATTAATGTTTGGAATAGACTCGAAGATGACGTATGTATATATTTTATATAGTAATATTTTAAATGCTTTTTTAAAACATATTTATATATGTATTCACATTTTTCTTTACCATGGAACGTCTTGGTATTGTTGTTAAGTAAATAATAGTAAAATACAGTGTGCGAATTTTTGATCAGAAGATCATTAGTGATCAGAATTATGCAAAGATAAAGAATTAAATCCGGGAAAAGATAGAAGATAAATTTTAAAATTATAGTGTAATAAACATAAAAAGATAACATTAATACAATAATAAATTACTGTAGTTTTTGCTTATTTTTACTTTCCTGGCTGTGTTATATATAACAGAAAGAAAGTGTGACAATAGGTCAAAAAATGACCCTCTCATGATTTTTATATTCTTGGATTCAGGATACCTTGAAACGTTGAGAAATACAAAAAAAATCCAGGGTGATTTTCTGTATGTATGAATGATAGTCGTGTGTGTATATAAAGGTGTGTGTGGGGTACGTTTTATTTATTTTTTTGAAGCTTAATATCTCCTGTGCTTTGTGACAAAAATTTCTGAAATTTTGTAAAGTTGTTTGGGTATTATATGCCAGTAATTTTGGTTGTTAAACTTCGAGGGCGTACGGAGATAAAGGGCAATCGTGTGTTCAAATTTTGCAAAAGTAGTAGTTTGATCTGTAAAATTTCTTTTGTCATGTTAGATATGTGCTTCAATTAATTGTAGACGATTGTAACAAATTTCCAGTATTCTCACACTTTAAAATTATTTTCAGAATGATTACTGATTACTTTCTTCACGTGTATGAAAGGCCACAATATACACATTTGAGTTCGTATTGCTTGGGTATGCTGATTGGATGTACAGTACGGAAGAAGATTAAAATAAAATTTAGTAAAGTACGTATTATGTTATCGGCTTTTATTTTAGTGATGTTATTTTTTATATTTGTTGAAAAAATTGTGAAGTGTTCGCAACTTGATATTTCATTTAAAAATTAATATTTCAATAAATTTTTAAAACTATTTTTAGATTTTCGTAACTTGTTGTTGGATTGTAACTAGTATTTTTCTGGGATATGTATGTTTTGGTTTGCATAGTTATGTTACTGATCCGTATCCAAATCAAATACCTTTGCGTATACATCAAATACTTTCACCATTTCTGTGGATTGCTTCGATAATTTGGATACTTGTAGCATGCTACACTGGACACGGAGGTAAGTGTACTATATTTATCGTCATAATTTAAAATAAAATTTTTCACTTATCGAAAGAAACAATATATTATGTGCATTTTTTTCTATTTAGCGTTTAGATGATGATAGAAAACAGTCATTAATAGAATCGTCCTGTATCTAAAAAACTTAAATTATATTATTATTAATATGGGTTAAACTGTGCTCCTATTCATAAACACGGAATAAATTAACTAAGGTGTTATGATTTTGCAATTACCTTTTTAACAGTAAAGGATTTTGTTGTTTTTATCTAATTTTTTTCGAGGATATTCCAAATACTGTATTCTAAATAAGATTAATATCCGATTGTTTTCTTTTTTCAAAATCTGGTATCAAGTTAGGCGAATTAATATACAGGTATACCTCGCCTTACGTCGGTAATTGGTTCCAGGAAAACGACGTAAGTCGAATTTACTTGTCTCCGAATCTACTTGTAACTAGGCTAAACCATAAATTACCATTCCCGGTTCTGTATTTTATTTATTAATGCATTTTTAATAATATATGGTTAATAAAAATCTATTTTAAGCTTACAAACAAATAAATTTTAGTTTTTAATATAGTACAAAAAAAAGTTAATCTAAATTTACGAATGCATGTACTGTAAATACAGTACATACTTGTAAATGT
>NW_019384568.1:417805-441207 GCF_000671375.1 Centruroides sculpturatus
TTACAAACAAATAAATTTTAGTTTTTAATATAGTACAAAAAAAGTAATCTAAATTTACGAATGCGTGTACTGTAAATACAGTACATACTTGTATATATTTTAATATGATTTTATGTGCTTTAAACGTTTATCTAGTGATATTACGACTTCAATATTTGTGGCGGACAGACGTAAAGTCGAATAAAATGACTTAAACTTGATTTTTATTTTTCCATATACTTTTTTAACAAGCGACGTATAATCGGGAACGACGTAACTCGAAACCGACGTAAGTCGAGTTTTTATTTTTCCATATACTTTTTTAACAAGCGACGTATAATCGGGAACGACGTAACTCGAAACGACGTAAGTCGAGATATGCCTGTATTGACTCATTGTGAAAAATTCTAGAGTATTACTATTTGCTGTACAGCATCGAGCTAAATCTTGCCATAGTTAATGAAACATTCTTTCCTGTTATAATTTTTTCCTGTGATTTTGATCTAGGACTGCTAAGAGAGCCTTTATTCTATTCCGTTTTTGAGCTTAAAAACTTTTAAAATAATGGTATGGAATGCGAGTTTTTGGAATTTAACAGGTTTTTACGTGTTTACGTTTATATATTAAACTTCCATCTAAGATGTTTGATAACTCAGATAATCCTTGGATCACAACAGTAAAGTGGATGAAACCACTGAATGCTGGTAATTCAGCTCGGTTTCGCGACTAACCAATGGGCTGACTAATGGAGTTTTTCGAATTATTCATGTGTCTGACATCTAAATAGAAGCATGTTTCTAGTCGACAGATCGCCCATGTGTTGCGTTGTCTTATTCTATTGGTGTAATCTAATTCATGCTGTTTTCACTAAAATATTTATACAACTTTTGCTAATTAAGGCTATATTTAGTAAGATCCACTCCTGATATCACAAAAATGGCTGAAACAAAAATATACAATGAAATTACAGCATGAGATTTTTTAAATTCAATTTTAAACTTTAATTAGACACGATTTTGAATGTTTTTATATATTTTTAGGTATTTTGAATAAATTTTTGTCTCTTGATGCGTTTGTCATATTGGACCGTCTTGTGGCATGGATGTACATTTTAAACAGCGTGATAATTCTTTACGTTATTGGAGAAATAAGAAGTCCTATACCTATGACAGAAATTAATTTGGTACTATACATTTACTTTATTTATATCGCAGAACTGTGCAAAATTTTAAATTAATAATATTCTACTATAAATAATTAAATTACATTTTAATTATTATTAAGTAATATAATTCTATACAATTTTTTTTAAATACTAAGAACAGAAAAAATCTATATCGGTGTTATGGATATAAATATTAATGAGAGGGTGAAAAGGTATACATAGTGAAATCTGTGAACAACGACCACTAAGAAAACAAAGAGAAAATGGCCGCTGTTCGGAGGTGACCGTTGTTTGCAAATCATTTTGTATGATGCATTTAAAAAAAAAATGTCCCTGAAAAAATGGCCGTTGTCGAAAATTATACTGAATAGGCGCCAGATTACTCATAGAAGTTCTCCGGGAAGAATTGTACTTGGCAGATCGCACACGTGTTGCGTTGCCGTACCTATACAACAGAACTTATAATTTATTGTGGGTAATACGGAATAAATTATCGATCTCCATGATCTGTGCTGATTGACTCCGTTACTATCACGTTTCAATATATCTAACTATATCTGACTATATAGCGGACTAATTGTTAATGTTTTGTTTTATTCAACAAATCAATCAATCTTTTTAACGGTAAATTCCCTGATGTCCATCACTATAAAACAATGCCAAAAAAATAAATTAACAGGATGAGAACAGTGAAAATCTCACTCGTATGCCTTTTCGCCAATCTATATATAAGTTTTAATTTTTTTAAATTAAAATGAAAATAAATTGAAATGTATATAATTTATGTTTCTTACACTTTTCTAGTGGATGCTGTTTCTATTTGTTACATTCTTCACATTTATTGCATGGATTTTTGGCTACATATTTCTCCAGATACCATTTACGTACTTATTTATTCTGCTGTTATCCTGTTGTCAAAGAAAGAAAAGTTTGAAAATATCGGATTCAAAAGTGGAATCGTTAAACTAAAGAAATCACTTTGCTATATCTATGAAAATAAATAATTAATTATATTTTAAACTTACACAAATATATTTTGCAATAAGATATTTTAATGCTTAACTGAATGAAGATTGATTAATTGATTTGTGGATTCTTTTGTCTGTGTAAGGGGTGTTTCTGCAAAAATAATTTAACTGCTGTAAAATTAAAATTGTTTTACTGTTTTCTACTTTATTCCAAGCTTAGAAATGTATGAATTATGCAAATACTTATTAAAATAGTTTAGCCTGAGATGTGGAGTGCACTTACTATGGCCGAAGTTTTCTATAAACAAAATTTTCTGTGACTAATTCTCATTTTCTAGCTTCTGACGTTATGTTTCTAAGCGACAACGCGACTAATAATCGATCTGACGAGAGTGATGCCTCCCGGGAGGACTTCCTATGAGAAACTGGCCCCTATTCAGGTATTACAACGTGAAGAAAACCCGGAAAACTCCACGCGGCCAGCCCGTTGGACTGACGCGAAACCACGACCAACTACCGGTGTTTAGTGGTTTTATCCACTCGGCCACTGGTGGGCCGAAATTTTCACTTACTCAGAAGCATTGCTATATCGGCCATTTTAGATAGTTTTCGAATGATATTTATTATGCTACGTAGAAGCAAACTGAATATAACATATGAACGTTGCAAAAGATTCTTTTTATGTTTTTCATATACTTACGCCACCATAAAATATTTTCTGACAACTCCTGTTTCAATTTAAACTTACTTCAACGTCACCTTTTTTCATTTTGCTATAACTGTACAATTAAATAATAGTCTCAATAGACGTCTACGTAGTGCAATTGTCATATCACAATGAATTTAATATTTGTCCGAGTTTTCCTAAGGCAAATGTATTCCTGAATGAATTAACGCCTTTGTAAAGTGAATCAGTATCAGAATACAAAGAATCATTCAGAAGTGAATCGCTACAGTCTTTATAAACATTTTATTGATACTGTTTCTTGATAATTTACATAATTATCGAGAATGAGTGTCAATAATATATTTGATTATGTAAATTTTTAAAAAGTAGTATTGAACGGTCGTAATAAAGAGCCGTTCAAATGATTTTTTGTCGCAGTAAATCTGGGCACACACTGTCTCTTTTTATTCATATCCCTTAGTTCGAGTAGGGTCGAAAAAATCGACTCGAGCATTTTAGCCATCTGAAACACAAAATTCAATATTAAACTGTAAATGTCTTCTAAATAGAAAGTCAAATTTGTGTCATGTCAAAGTTACTGACTGAATATATATATATACATAAATATATATATATATATATAACCCTATATATATGTTAACGGCTAAACCCGATTTCAGGGCAAATGGGTTTATCCTACGCGTGTCAGGATATACTAGTTTAGCCTGAAATCGGGTTTGGCCGATAACATATACGCCATCGCTCATTTGTCAAATTTATTCGTTATATTAAATCGTTATGTTTAAATTTATCGATGACCAAGACAACGAAGACCCTGACGTTGTGAGGATCCTCGATTCGAATCGTGACAAAGACCTCAGGAATTTTTCGTAAGGTGTTTGTTCGCGTTATGTTAATTTAACCCTGACCTTCGCATCTCTGTGCCCAGCAGAATTCATATTTTGTTTAGGAAAATATTATTTTGGAACATCATAATTTAAAAAAACTTGAAAATATACATTCGCTGTTATCTAAATTAGTAGTAATTTATGTACTTTTTTTATAGAATATAAAACTTGAAAAAAACTTTTCGAAAGTATTAAAATTGAAATTTTAAGTTTCCGTTCTGGACAGAAATTTTCTGTATATTAATAAATACATTTAGTTTTCTGAGGGGACAGATAAATCTTACTGTCTCATAATTTAAACGATTGGACGTCGCACGTGTCTTGCTTCAGACATAAAAAATTTCCCTTGCATGCTGCATTATTACAGAAGCAACGTCTTCCATTTACGTATCGAATTAATTTGCAATTCCATCCTAGTTAGTAGCCGTCTTGTCCATTACAGGCGTAATCAGATCAATACTTGTCCATTAGTTAGAATTATGTTGACAGACATAAGTTAACCACTTAAGGAAGAATGTTTATAATTTCTGATTTATTACACAAACCTTTTAAGAATATATTAAAGATATTTAAGTACCCTCGTTATGAAAGATTTTCTACTTCTACATAATGTAGGTTAATACGTTAAAAATATATGGGTATGCAGCGAAATAAAGCAGCGAACATAAGGAGGCCCGTCAGGACTTAGGTCGCACATTGTCTACAGATTTCACCGTTGTCCGTACTCTCACGCCACTTTACCGGAGCATTCAGACATCCCTCCTCGCCAGCACGTAGCGGCTTTAAAAACTTTTGTATATCGATCGAACCGCTTCGCATAATAGCAAGGCGGAGTACATCGGAGAAAAGGCCAAAACACTAGCAACTCCATATAAACCCTGTTAAAGAAGAAAAAGAAGAAACAGCGAACTGCCCAATACAAAGATTGACTTAGACTGCATAAACTATTAAATTGAAGATCTCCGTTCTAATTCGTTATAAAATCTGAATTGGTAAATTGTATTCGTTGTCGATTTCAAATCATGGATTCTTCTTTACAAACGTCAATTCAAATCTCAAAAGAAACGTCATCAATTCATCCCCTTTGTTATTTGCATCCATTGCTTATAGTTGGATCTCTATTTGGTATGAACCCAATACAACATTGCAGTTGCTGCAGTTTTATGAGTCAATACATTATACAACGTAACAAAAAAAGTATTCTCTGTACCAATTATACCAAATAGGAATAGAAATCTTTTTATGGTTTACCGTGTTAAGAGTATTCGTAAATATCTTCAACGACAGAATCTTATGTGGAGGATGGACTTTAATGTGCTATTCAAATGACATCTTAAAATTATTGATATGTTTCTTCTGCAGTTACGTTAGCATTCAGTATTCTGTTATTAAAAAATCGCAATTCTGTTGGTTGAGCAACAGAAATGAATTCTATGGTGAAATGAAAATATGGAAAAGATTAAATAAGTTCGTGCTTTGTGTTTTCATTATCTTTATCGTAGTTCTATTATCCATATGCATTTGTACGGATATTTTGTTGTATCCTGGTATACTTAAGCAGACAAATTCGCATATCACTGCTGTCTTATGTTTAATTTACTTCAGAGTTTATTTCCTGTACAGCATCGCTCAAATATTATTTGTAGCATGTATTTTTACATCTGTATCGTATATTACACATCACAGATTAATTAATATTGGAAACGAGATGAAAGAAATCGACAAACAAACGCCTAAACTGAAACAAATAATAAATGATTTAATTGAAAAACACACGGAAATATGGGAAATGTTTTAGCAGATAAATGAACTGTGGGAACATTTCATGCCTTGTATTTATATTTTCTTCACTCATTTTACTTGTTTTCTGATATATGCACTATTGTTCATGAACCTTAGGATTCTCTTAATGTTAGTATTAATAATTTTATCAGTTGTATTGATAGCTGGATGCCTGATTATAGCGTATTTTCTGTCAAAAATATCTTACAAAGTAAGTGAAGAAAAGCTGTTTAAATACATTTTATTAATGTTTTAACATTTTATTAATGTTTTAACATTTGTTCCTATGAGATATTCTAAACGTGAATATCTCGTGGAAACATATAGGAGTATCCTATAAAAGAGAATTTTAAATTATTCGTTACATCCAAATTATGGGTATGATATTTTATATAAAATATCAGAAATTATTATTGTTATTTTTAATATACACAATATGAAGTAGAGATAGATAAGGAAATTCTGTTGTTTAAGTGTAATAATTTTAATTTATCTGAGGTAGAAAACTGATTTGTCTTATTCCAAATGTGTTCTAAATAAAATTTTGACATAGAAAGTTTGTTCCGTTGAAATTTATTCCAAAAGTTATAAATAATTTAAATTATCTTTTACTGTACTCGAGCATAATTAAAAATATTCTATAGTAATTTGTTGAAAAATTGAATAAAATATTAAATAATTTACGTATGAAAATATTATTTGAATAAGAGTTATTTACAAGTATGTTTCTTCTTTCAGTTGTACAGTGACTTTAATACAATCGAGAAGATTTCTTCTGCCGAACTTCAGCTTCGGTTAAAGCTAAAAGTTTGCTCTTTATTATTTTCTTAATGCAAAATACATATAAATGTTTCATGTTTTTACAATATTTGAATTAATTTATTAAATTTCTTTTCATTTCAGATATTGGATTTTATGAAACGCTTTGGAAAAATGCCACTCGGAATTTCTTTCGCCGGATACTTTTTCGTAAAGAAGACATTTTTCATCAAGGTATGGTTAATTCTATGGCTAGAAATGAGTAATTGATGAAGTTTTTATAACTAAAATTAATGAATATGCTTCACAATTAATTATTTTATTCTTAATTTCAGTTAGTCAAACTATTATATTCCATATTCTCTTCGTTACTGCAATTAAGAGGTGCCACCAAAACCAAAAATTGTGTTGCTGATTTAAAAATTGCCACTAATTTAATAAATGCTACTGTAAACTACGGAAAAAACTTTACTTTATATGAATTTGGGCAAACTACGCTTTAGCTTCCTACAAAACTGATCACAACTTTTTTTCATAATTTTGATTAATTTTCGTAATGTTTACTGTAGCGAATAAGAAGATTTTCTGTTTGATTGAACACACATTAGTTTAGAGTTTGAAAATCCAAACTTCACTTTGCTTAAAAGAAAAGAAAAGCGAAGCAAAGATACGTTGGTGGATGCATCCATTTTTAAACGAAGACAAAAACGATGGATTTAGCTGCATTAATTTCTTCATTAGTGTCTATTTATCTGGAACTCTATATAAAATAAGTGCGGTAGTTACTAGCATTCGTATAAATTCGAAATTAAAAATTTCATCAAAAGTTTGAACCATAAACATGGGTGCGCATTATATACGGCAAAATACAATAGTTGGTTTTTTGGTTCGAGGAAAAGTTTGCTTCGTATGCCACGATTTCTAGCCCCTTAGTACAGAAAGTTGAAGATTAATGTTATTAAAAGTTATGAAATTTTAAGTTTTCGTTCTTGACTCAAATTTTGTTTATATTAATAAATATATTTAGTTTTCTAAGAGGACAGATAAATCTTACTGTCTCATAATTTAAACGATTGGACGTCGCACGTGTCTTGCTTCAGACATAAAAAATTTTGTTTGCATGCTGCATTATTACAGAAGCAACGTCTTTCATTTACGTATCGAATTAATTTGCAATTCCATCCTAGTTAGTAGCCGTCTTGTCCATTATAGGTGTAATCTGATCAATACTTGTCCAGTAGTTAGAATTATGTTGACAGACATAAGTTAACCACTTAAGGAAGAATGTTTATAATTTCTGAATTATCATAAAATCCAAGAATATATTAAAGATATTTAATGTACCCTCATAACAAAAGATTGTCTACTTCCACGCAACGTACAGTACGTCAATACGTTAGAAATGTATGGATATGCTGCGAAATAAAACAGCAAATTGTTCAACAGAAAGATCGACTTATAGAACTGTTAAATAGAAAAACTTCATTGTAATTCATCAGAAAATATGCATGTTAACTTGTATTTGTTGTCAATTTCAAATAATGGATTCTTCTTTACATACGTCAATTCGAATCTCAAAAGAAACGTCATCAATTCATCCCTTTGCTATTTGCATCCATTGCTTATAGCTGGATCCCTATTTGGTATGAACCCAATAAAACATTGCAGTTGCTACAGTTTTATAAGTCAACACATTATACAATGTAACAAAAAAAGGTATTCTCTGTACCAATTATATCAAATAGTAATAGAAATTTTTTTATGCTTTACCGTGTTTTCAATGACAGAATCTTATGTTAAGAATGGACTTCAGTTTATTTCAATTACATATTGAAATTATTGATGAGTTTCTTTTGCAGTTACGTTAGCATTCAGTGTTCTGCTGTTAAAATATCGAAATTCTGTTGGGTGAGAAACTGAAATGAACATCATATGATTATTCATTAACCTTAAGATTTTTTATAATGGTACTGTTTATCATTTTATCAATTTTGTTCATAGCGAGATTTCTAATTATGGCGTATTTTCTATAGAAAATTTCTTCCATAATAAATGTTGAAAAGTTGCTTAAGTTCATTTTATTAACAGTTTAACATATGTTCCTATGAGATATTGTAAGCGTGATAAATAGCAGAGAAATTCGAATAAATCATATTTGAGTTGGCTTATCTAAAATACCACAAATGAAGTGTATTTATATTCATTTTAATACATTGTATGTAAAATATGAAATTCACATTGTTAAGAGAAATCGCTCGCTTAAGCCCAATATTTTAAAATTATCCCAACAAAACTTCAACCGAAAATGTCTTAATTATTCCAAATATTTTTCAAACAAATAGTTATTAGAGAGTTTTCGGCAGACGTTTGCAGCTTAAATCGTAAACGCCTGACGTCGAACGATGCAATTAGGCAATTCTAAAAGGTTGACAATGGCGTTCGCTACGTCTGGCATGGCGAGTAAAAGTTCGGCTTAAACTTCTTCATTTTTCTGCGTTTAAGCTTAAAATTCTGACGAATTTATTTAAAAAATAATTACTTATACATTAGGAAATAACACTGTAAAGTAACAGACGAATTTAATTTAGAAATTATTTAGTTATTCAATTTTCTTCAAGTTAGGTAAAGTGCCTATAGAATTTGCATATATTTGTATTCATAATAGCTTATCATAATTCTGTAGAAGTTGATTTGTTCTTTCATAGAATCTTCTACTATCAACGACATAAAACGTTTGTACAGTTTCTAAAAATAATATTTCGAATTGCATTCGGATCTACATAAGCCAATACTTCCCTCAAGAAAAGTACTTTATAATTGATGCTTTCAGTAATACAGTGACTTTAATACAACCAAAAAATATCTTCTGACAAACTTCAGCTTAAGTTCTAAGCGAAAAGTTTGCTGTTTTATTAGTTCTGAAAAACACGCTTTATAATTAAGTATAAGTAAGTATTTTCGTTTTAATTACAAATAGTAAAACTTTTATATTCCATATTCTCTTCGTTACTGCAATTAACAGGTGCCACCATAACCAGAAATTATGTTGCTGAATTAAAAACTCGATTAGTAATTCAATCACAGCAAATTGATAAATATTCTCTGTTGGAAGTTGGAAAGAGGTCGGTGAAAGTTCACCAACGTATAAGAAAACTGTTCGAATTCCATCCTGATCGTCATAGTTTATAATAAGAAGTATTGGTCGAGACAGCGCCGTTCATTCCTGATAGCAGACCACATCGAACCGCCAAATGTCCAGCCGTAAATATATCGTCCTACAGCTCTGAACAACTCAAGATCCATTCCGAATAAATCTAAAAATCCCAGAAATTTTTAAAGGTTGTCTATCCGAATACGCCGAAACCGTTTCTCTCTCTTCGGTCGACCTGTTGTGGTCAGACCAAACCTATAATGATCTTGCTAAAATAGACACACGCTGAGCCCAAAAACAAAAAGAAGTATTTAAAAAAATGCAATACACCAGACATCACTGTAAGTCACATACACAGTATTATTCCTAATAGAATACTCTAAATAAGTTAACTATTTTCCTTTTTTTTACTAAACGTTCGGTTGACAATTTTAAAATATCAATATTTTTGAGCAAAAAATAAATTGTATTATAAAAATGAATGGTTTTGTTACAACCAATAAACATACATATATACAGCAACGCGACACACGGGCGATCTGCCAAAAACAGTCTTTTATAAGAAAGTGTCTCCTATTTAGGTTTTATTAACGTCAAAAAATTCTATGTGACTAGCAGGTTCATCAGGCCCAAACCCACTATCCGATACCTGCATCCAATTGTTTTATTCACCCGTCTACTAGTCAGCCGTAAGAATAAATGTGAATAAGTAATTTATATTTTGGAATTATTTCTGGCCTTCTGCCGGGTGAAGTTAGTGACAGGAAATAAATTCCATTCGAAGCCACGGAACCATCGTCAAGGTCTCACCCTCTTCCGTGGGTTTTTTGTTTGTCCAGAAACCCCGTAATGAATAGGCAGAATCGTCATTACGGGAAAAACTGGAATGGCGCCATTTCCGAAACGAAAGTACTGCTAATGTCTTTGAAAGTTTGTTGAAAACTATTATTGTAGATTTGATTGACGCATCAGACGAGCAACACACTGTACACTCTTGCTTCTCCTGGTTTGCATGTAGTGCATGTTACGTCGCGAATTTAATACATTTCGATGTAGTTAAATCAGAAGAAGCACGAATCTCGGAGCAATAATAATAAGATGAAGGATGTTTTTTTAAATATTTCAGATTAAGTTCATACTTGAAATAAACGTAAAATCGTAAGTAATCAACCAGTAAAGCGCTAATTATGGCCACATATCTTTTGCCTTACTTGGAAGCTGAAAATAAAAAGACTTTATATTAATAATAACTCTTGCAATGATCAAAAGTTGGATTTATACTTATCTTTTATTTATGAAGACAACGCGAATCTTAAACTTTAAATATTAAAAGTAAAACACAAAATAAGAAATTCTTGGCGTAAATAATAAAACTAAAGATGAATTTGTCACAACAAAACAAAGCTAACAAATGATTATTATTACATTGTTACTTAATATTCATTTTAAATTATTGTTTCAATTGAATTGTTATTGTAATTAGACATTTTTTAAAATAAAGTTTACTTAAATATAACATAAAAATAAATAAATTAAAATAAATATAATTGGAAATATTAAAATATGATTTTGTGAATGGAAACATTACACGTTGTATTTGTGTTTCCGAATGCACGTGCTTATAATTTATATAGAACGAAACTATTTATGACGTACTGTACAGTGACTCTCCTATAACACGATAGATACGTTCCGTGTTTTATGAAATTCATGTTTTACAAGTCTTTAAATACATGATCCAATCACAGCCCGGCACGTATGCAGTTTTCGAATTACGGCTGTTTGAAATGTTTCCTTCCATAAAATTAATCGATTCTAGACTAATTTGACTCAACGCTTCCAAAACACATAATAATTTATATCCATAAAAAGTATGCTAAATACAAAAAAAAATTAGCGGATTATACTCGAGTGTGCACCGTTCGACGACGCCATTGCGTAAGCTTGTTCTCCTTGTGATATGGCGTATCAAACGGCGGGCTCGTATTTCCTGATAAATTATTTTTCTGCGAAAAATTTGCTGAACTTTGGACACATCATTAATATAAATATAATTTTTATGGCCTTAAATAATAAATGGATTTTGGTAGGTTCGCTGCTCGTTTAAACTGAACGATTTGATCAACATCCGATATTGGTCTAGATTCGACCAATCCTGTCGCGACACGAGTCTGTGATGACGTTTTATCGTTTCATACGAGTCTCTTTTAGCGTGTTTATACGAATACAATCGCAATTTTTCGCCGTTATATACGTATCCGCATAATATACGCGTTTTACGTTACGTTGCAATAGAAGTCGTTTATCTCACTTTAATGGCCATAAACGTCGTTTATGTCACTTTAATAATCATAGGCGTCGTTTATGGTACATAGGTGACCATAGGAGTCGATTATGTCACTTATGTGGCCATAGGCTTCGTTTGTGTCACTTAGGTAGCCATAAACGTCGATAACGTCACTTTCGTAGCCACAGGCGTCGTTTACGTCACTTTGGTGACCATAGGCGTCGTTTACGTCACTTTGGTTGCCATAGGCGTCGTTTATGTCATTTTGGTGGTCATAGGCGTCGCTTATGTAACATAGGTGGCCATATGCGTCATTTATATCACTTAAATAGCCATAGGCGCCGTTTATGTCACTTAGTTGGCCATAGGCGTTGATTATGTCACTTTGGTAGCCAGAAACGTAGTTTATGGCACATTGGTAACCATAGGTATCGTTTATGTTTCTTTGGTAGCCATAGGCGTCGTTTATGTCACTTTGGTTGCCATAGGCGTCGTTTATCTCACTTTGGTGGCCATAGGAGTCGTTTATGTCACTTTAATGGCTGTAGGCGTCATTTACGTAATCTTGGTGGCTATATGATCGTTTATGTCACTTTGGTGGTAAGAAACATAGTTTATGGCGCATTGGTGACCATAGGCGTCGTTTATGTTACTTTGGTAGTTATAGGCGTCGTTTATGTCACTTAGGTGGCCATAGCGTCGATTACGTAACTTTCGTGGCCACAGGCGTCGTTTACGTTATGTGAAATTCGAAGTTAATAAAAGCATTTAATCCTTTAAAAGTTTAATAAATTTAAAATAAAAATGCCCTCAATCAAAGGAATTTGACTTTACAAAAACGAAATATAAAGCACATGAGAGAATTATAACTTTTTTTGTTTAACTATATACATTTTCACGATCAAACCGTATATAGTTTACAGTTATCGGCGAAATTCGTCATATTGTTGTCGTTTTAACACCACCTTTAACCTCACACCTGCTAAAACAATTCATCATCTGACGAATTTTCCCACCAAAAAGGTATACAAGCCATCCTCCTTCCTTTCCTCTGGGGAATCGCTGAACAAGAAGTCGCCATCGCACCATCAAAACAAACATTTGCTTTTTTTTAAACAGTTGCACCACATATTAAAAGACCTTCGATCTCAACCCGCAACTTCAATCCCGCCTTTCAGAAATTACAGGCCTTTGCTATTATCGCAAGAGGTATGAACGCTTTATTGTAAGCTATCTCTCTCATACGCGAATGAGACGTACCGTGTTAGAACGTTTGTTTTATTTTTTTTGCTGTTTCTTTGCAGACACACTAAGGTGATATATATCAACACTTGGCAACAATTTATTACAGACAAATAATAAAACGTTTGTTTTATTATTTGTCTGCAATAAATGGTTAATTTAGATAAATGGTGTCTTTATTCGACTATGCCAACGCCTTCTCGTCGACCCCTCCGACTCTCCTCCACTCGCGTAACGCGTAACCGAACGTTACTATCATTTCTGAAAAGAAAGTAGGTGACTGACAAGTGGCCGAAAGAAAAAAACTTCTCTTTTTTTCCGGTGGCTCACAGTTACTTTGATGGCCATAAACGTCGTTTATGTCAATTTAATAGCCATAGGCGTCGTTTATGTCACTTAGGTAGCCATAGGCGTCATTTATCTCACTTAAATAGCCATAGGCGTCGTTTATGTTACTTAAATAGCCATAAGCGTCGTTTATGTTACTTAGGTGGCCATAAACGTCGATTATGTCACTTTAATGGCCATAAGCGTCGTTTACGTCACTTTGGTGGTTATAGGCGTCGTTTATTTAACTTTTGTGGCCATAGGCATCGTTTATCTCACTTCTATGTGCCTTTTCGGAGTTCTTTCCTAGCATTTGTTCCCTATCGGTGCAGGATCCACTTCTTTACAGGCATTGCCGATCTATCGCATCATATAGTGTTATTTTATTAAAAAATAAATTGTATTATAAAAATAAATGGTTTTGTTTCAACCAGTAAACATACATATATACAGCAACGCGACACACGGGCGGCCTGCCAAAAGAAGTCTTTTATGGGATAGTGTCTTATATTTAAATTTTATTAACGTCAAAAAATTCCATGTGACGTCAGGCGCAAACCCACTATCAGATACCTGCATTTAGTTGTTTTATTCACTCGACCACTGAAGAGCCGTAAGAATAAAAGTGAATAAGTAATTTATATTTTGGAATTATTTCTGGCCTTCTGCCGGGTGAAGTTAGTGACAGGAAATAAATTCCATTCGAAGCCACGGAACCATCGTCAAGGTCTCACCCTCTTCCGTGGGTTTTTTGTTTGTCCAGAAACCCCGTAATGAATAGGCAGAATCGTCATTACGGGAAAAACTGGAATGGCGCCATTTCCAAAACAAAAGTATCGCTAATGTTTTTGAAAGTTTGTTGAAAACTATTATTGTAAATTTGATTGACGCATCAGACAAGCAACACACTGTACACTCTTGCTTTTCCTGGTTTGCATGTAGTACATGTTACGTCTCGAATTTAACACATTTCCATGTATTTAAATCAGAAGAAGTACGAACCTCGGTGCAATAATAATAAGATGAAGGATGTTTTTTAAATATTTCAGATTAAGTTCATACTTGAAATAAACGTAAAATCGTAAGTAATCAACCAGTAATGCGCTAATTATGGACACATAGCTTTTGCCGTACTTGTATGCTGAAAATAAAAAGACTTTATATTAATAATAACTCTTGCAATGATCAAAAGTTGGATTTATACTTATCTTTTAGTTATGGAGACAACGCGAATCTTAAACTTTAAATATTAAAAGTAAAACACAGGAAATAAGAAATTCTTGCTCTGGATATTAAAACTAAAGATGAATTTGTCACAACAAAACAATACTAACAAATGAAAGTCATTGTTACTTCAACTTCATTTTCAATTATTGTTAAAATTCAATTGTTATTGTATTACATGTATTTTTTTAAAATAAAGTTACTTAAATATGACATTGAAATAAATAAATTAAGATAAATATAATTGAAAATATTAAAATATGATTTTGTGAATGGAAACATTACACGTTGTCTTTGTGTTTCCGAATGCACGTGCTTATAATTTATATAGAACGAATGAAACTATTTATGACGTACTGTGCAGTAGACTCTCCTATACCACGGTAGATACGTTCCGTGTTTTATGAAATTCATGTTTTACGAGTCCTTAAATACATGAGCCAATCACAGCCCGGCTCGTATGCAGTTTTCGGATTACGGCTGTTTGAAATGTTTCCTTCCATAAAATTAATCGATTCTAGACTAATTTGACTCAACACTTTCAAAACACGTATAATTTTATGGGAATAATCCATATAAAGTATGCTAAATACATAAAAAAAATTATCGGATTACTTACCGAGTGTGCACCGTTCGACGACGCCATTGCGTAAGCTTGTTCTCGTTGTGAAGTGGCGTATCGAACGGCGGGCTCGTATTTCCTGATAAATTATTTTTCTGCGATAAATTTGCTGAACTTTGGACACATCATTAATATAAATATAATTTTTATGGCCTTAAATAATAAATAGATTTTGGTAGGTTCGCTGCTCGTTTAAACTGAACGGTTTGATCAACATCCGTTATTGGTCTACATTCGACTAATCCTGTCTCGACACGAGTCGGTGATGACGTTTTATCGTTTCATACGAGTCTCTTTTAGCGTGTTTATACGAATACAATCGCAATTTTTCGCAGTTATATACGAATCCGCATTATATCAACCGCGTTTTATAGGGGGGTCTACTGTATTTCTTTTAGACAAATTTACAAGAGTATAATTTTCTTGTAGTAGACAAGCAGAAGAGATTGATGTAATTCAGTCGAGCTTTAGTTTACAAAGAATACTATCGTGTATCAAAAGAAGAAGTTAAATTACATTACAGTGTTACACAACTATATCCGTAAAATCTGAAAAGTACTGTCAGATTCGAAAACAATTGCGAAATTGTTACTTTTCGGTGTTTTTTAACACCAAATGAAGGAATGTCTAATATGAAACCATTTAAAAGTATTGGATAAATGCGAGTTAGCGCCTCACCATTTGGCTGACTACGTGCAGCCTGTCGGGTTTTCAGCGTGGGTCTAACATCTGAATACAAGCCAGTTTCCCATGAAAAGCTGTCCCTATACGAATGGCATGGTCCAAACCCAAGTTTTGGGTACCTTATCCCTACATTTTTACATTTAGTGCGTATACGTAAGGATCATCACCGACTAAACAGCTCATCACCGACTTGAAACAGCTCATCACGGACTATAAACAGCTCATCACCGACTATAAACAGCTCATTTTCGACTTGAAACAGCTAATCACGGACTTGAAGCAGCTAATCACCGACTAGAAACAACTCATCATTGACTGAACAGCTCATTTCCGACTTGAAACAGCTCATCACGGACTTGAAGCAGCTCATCACCGACTAGAAACAGCTCATCGCCGACTTTAAGCAGCTCATTATCGACTTTAAACAGCTTATCACCGACTTGAAACAGCTCATCACCGACTTCAAGCAGCTCATCACTGACTATATACAGCTCATTACCGACTTTAAACAGCTGATTTCCTACATTACATTTTTTTTGTAAAAAAGTGATTAATTCATGCACAAGATTTCAGGGTAATAGTTAGTAGTAAATTCATAATAAATAATATGGAACACCAGCTTTTCTTTTTGTGGATACCAGAAAATTTTTTAAATGACATGATTGATTTATATAATTCGGTCAATATATACTGTTAGGAAGTGTACTTTATAAAAAAAAAATTGAGCGTGCTCAATTTGCTGCAGAAAATAAAATAGTTTATCATAAGTAGTAAAGAAACAAACTTTTGTATTTATTTACAAGAGAATGGTTCAGAGAAGCAATTGAATACTTATTACAGAATAATTTATTTAGATACTAAAGCACTTAGCAATAATCTTTCAAGTTACGCATAGCCGAAAAACGAGAAGTGTCAACTGTTGCGTAACAATCTAACGAGAGTAAAAATGTTTTTTCAAAGTATTCGAAACAAGAAAAATAGCAAATTTTAGTATATTTCAATTACTGCTGCTGTAAATCTATATTGTCTCAATCAGACAATATAGGTCACTACGTAACAAATAAAAGATGTCTATAAAGATTTTGTCATAGTGAAAAAAAACCAATTATAGGTATAAAACAAACTAGTCTTTAAAATTCTATCTCTAGCTATGACCGAAAAATATACGTGCAATACCAAAGTTACGTTCTATAAACTTCACGAATACAATAAGAGAAAATACAGCTATATTACAGTGACGTGGAAGGACATTTAAAAAATCGCGGTTACCACGCAACATTCAAGAACTTGCCCTAGTAAGTGATGCGCTATTACCGAAATGCAAACTAGTAATTAGATACAGGTTAGTTGGATCTGCTAAGTAGATATTGATTTGCAGAAAAAAAATTCAAGTTTGTTAGAAATAATTATACTTTATACCATGGATATATTTTAAATATTACGTAGGAAATATATTTACAAACACAAGTACTAAAACAATGCTGTTCGAATGCTAATGAAAAAACCTTTTTAAAAAAACGAAGTAAAAATTAGAACAAGATACAAAATAACAACTTTCCTTTAAGCAAATGAAAAAGTCACATTTGTAACTTTTTTCTGATAAAAGAAAAGCTATATGAAGTAATAATTACAGGAAAGATTTATAAAAAACGACAGTTCCATATCCAAAAGTGTATTCTGTTTCTATAAAGCAATATCTCGTGAATTGACGAAGAGGTGTTTGGTAAAATTTACTTTTATCCAAAAAACTTATCCTTTTACATTAAATTGTAATATTCATGCATAAAAAGGGAAGGTTAGTATTTCAATTAGTTTAATAACATTAAAATAGAAAAATCAAAAACGCAACATTTAAAAATAGAAATAAGAAAGATATCTTTCAAAAACTACGAAAAGTGACAAGAGAACAAAGAGGAGATTAAAAGATAAATTTTGAACAGTTATGCAAATAAAAAATATTCAATAAAATAGTACGAACACTTTATGTTGGACAGATAAAGAAAGAAAAAAAAAAAGAAGACTCAAGAATTGATCAGTTTTCCAAGTATGTAAAATATAAATTCGCACTAATATATTGTTGAAATTCAGAATAGTTTTTTCATTCAGACTTGAAACAGCTCATCACCGACTATAAACAGATCATCACCGACTTGAAACAGCTTATCACAGACTGTTTATAGTCGGTGATGGCCGGAAAAAAAAACTTCTCTTTTTTTCCAGTGGCTCACAGTTACTTTGGTGGCCATAAACGTTTATGTCAATTTAATAACCATAAACGTCGTTAATGTCACTTATCTGGCCATAGGCTTCGTTTATGTCACTTCAATGGGCATACGCGTCGTTTACGTCACTTTGGTGGCCATTGGCGTCGTTTATGTCACATAGATGGCCATAGGCGTCATTTATGTCACTTAAATAGCCATAGGCGTCGTTTATGTCACTTAGATGGTTATAGGCGTCGACTATGTCACTTTAATGGCCATAAGCATCGTTTACGTCACTTTAATGGCCATAGGCGTCATTCACGTAACTTTGGTGGCCATAAGCGTTATTTATGTCACTTTGGTAACCAGAAACGTAGTTAATGGCACATTGGTGGCCATAAACGTCGTTTATGTTTCTTTGGTAGTTATAAACGTCGTTTATGTCACTTTGGAGGCCATAGGCGTCGTTTCTGTCACTTTAATGCCATAGGCGTCAGTTACGTAACTTTGGTGGCCATAGGCATCGTTTATGTTATTTTGGTGGCCAGAAACGTAGTTTATAGAACATTGTCAGAAACAGGCGTCGTTTATGTCACTTTGGTTGCAACAGGGGTCGTTTATCTCATCTTGGTGGCCATAAGCGTCGTTTATGTCACTTAGGTGGCCATAAACGTCGTTTATGTCACTTAAATAGTAATAGGCGTCGTTTACGTCACTTTGGTCGCCAAAAACGTCGTTTACTTAAGGCGTCGGTTACGTCACTTTGGTCGCCAAAGGCGTCGTTTACGTAACTTCGGTGGCCATAGGCATCGTTTACGTAACTTTGGTGGCCATAGGCGTCGTTGATTTCACATTAATGACCATAAGCGTCGTTTACGTCATTTTGGTTGCCTTAAACGTCGTTTACGTCACTTTGGTCGCCAGAGGCGTCGTTTACGTCACTTAGGTGGCCATAGGCGTCGTTCATGTCACTTAGGTGATAATAAGCGTCGTTCACGTCACTTTGGTGGTAATACACGTCGTTTATGTGACTTTAGTAGCCATAGGCGTCGTTTACGTCACTATGGTAACCATAGGCGTCGTTTACGTTACTTTGGTGGCCATAAGCGTCGATTATGTCACTTTAATGGTCAAAGGCGCCGTTTACGTCACTTTAATGGCAATAGACGTCATTTACGTGACTTTGATGGCCAAAAACGTCGTTTACGTAACTTTGGTGGCCATAGGCATCGTTTACGTCACTTTGGTGGCCATAGGCGTCGTTGATTTCACATTAATGGCCATAAACGTCGTTTACGTCACTTTGGTTGCCTTAAACATCGTTTACGTCACTCTGGTCGCCATAGGCGTCGTTTACGTCACTTAGGTGGCCATAGGGGTCGTTTTTGGCACTTTGGTGGCCATAGGCGTCGTTCGTGTCACTTAGGTGATAATAAGCGTCGTTCACGTCACTTTGGTGGTAATACACGTCGTTTATGTGACTTTAGTGGCCATAGGCGTCGTTTAAGTCATTTTGGTAACCATAGGCGACGTTTACGTTATTTTGGTAACCAAAACCGTCGATTATGTCACTTTAATGGCAATAGACGTCATTTACGTAACTTTGGTGGCCATAGGCATCGTTTATGTTTCTTTGGTAGCCATAGGCGTCGTTTATGTCACTTTAATAACAGTAGACGTCGTTTACGTCACTTTGATAGCCATAGGCATAGTTTATGTCACTTAGGGAGCCATCAACGCTAATTATGTCGCTTTGGTTGCCATAAACACCATTTATGTCACTTTGATGGCCATAGGCGTCTTTTACGTAACTTTAATGGCCATAGGCGTCATTTATGTTACTTTAATGGCCAGAAACGTAGTTTATGGCACATTGGTGGCCATAGGCGTCATTTATGTTTCTTTGGTAGCCATAGGCGTCGTTTATGTGACTTTGGTTGCCATAGGCGTCGTTTATGTTACTTTAATGGCNTGGTCGCCAGAGGCGTCGTTTACGTCACTTTGGTGGCCATAGGCGTCGTTCGTGTCACTTAGGTGATAATAAGCGTCGTTCACGTCACTTTGGTGGTAATACACGTCGTTTATGTGACTTTAGTGGCCATAGGCGTCGTTTAAGTCATTTTGGTAACCATAGGCGACGTTTACGTTACTTTGGTAACCAAAACCGTCGATTATGTCACTTTAATGGCAATAGACGTCATTTACGTAACTTTGGTGGCCATAGGCATCGTTTATGTTTCTTTGGTAGCCATAGGCGTCGTTTATGTCACTTTAATAACAGTAGACGTCGTTTACGTCACTTTGATAGCCATAGGCATAGTTTATGTCACTTAGGGAGCCATCAACGCTAATTATGTCGCTTTGGTTGCCATAAACACCATTTATGTCACTTTGATGGCCATAGGCGTCTTTTACGTAACTTTAATGGCCATAGGCGTCATTTATGTTACTTTAATGGCCAGAAACGTAGTTTATGGCACATTGGTGGCCATAGGCGTCATTTATGTTTCTTTGGTAGCCATAGGCGTCGTTTATGTGACTTTGGTTGCCATAGGCGTCGTTTATGTTACTTTAATGGCCATAGGCGTTATTTACGTATGTTTGGTGGCCATAGGCATAGTTTATGTCATTTTGGTGGCCAGAAACGTAGTCTATGGCACATTGGTAACAATAGGCGTCGTTTTTGTCACTTAGGTAGCCATAACCGTCTTTTATGTCACTTAGAAAGCCATCAACGCTACTTATGTCGCTTTGGTTGCCATAAACGCCATTTATGTCACTTTAATGGCCATAGGCGTCATTTATGTCACTTAAATAACCATATCCGTCGTTTATGCCACTTAAGGGTCAAAGGCGTTGATTATTTTACTTTAATGGCCATTAGCGTCGTTTATGTCATTTAGGTAACCATAAGCGTAGATTACGTCACTTTGGTTGCCATAGGGGTCGTTTATTTCACTTTGGTGGCCATAAGCGTCGTTTATGTCACTTAAATAGTAACAGGCGTCGTTTTTGTCGCTTAGGTGGCCATAGGCGTCGATTATGTCACTTTAATTGCAATAAGCGTCGTTTACGTCACTTTGGTCGCCATAGGCGTCGTTTATGGCACTTTGGTGGCAATAAGCGTCGTTTATGTCACATAGGTGGTTATAGGCGTAATTTGTGTCACTTAAATAGCCATAAACGTCGTTTATGTCACTTAAATGGTTATAGGCGTCGATTATGTCACATTAATGGCCATTAGCGTCGTTTACGTCACTTTAATAATTATAGACGTCATTTACGTAACTTTGGTGGCCATAGGCATCGTTTATGTCACTTTGGTAATAAAAAACGTCGTTTATAACACATTAATGGCCATAGACGTCGTTTATGTTTTAATGGTACCCATATGCGTGGTTTATGTCACTTAGGTAGGCATCAACGCTAATTATGTCGCTTTGGTTGCCATAAACACTATTTATGTCACTTTAATTGCCAGAGGCGTTTTATATGTAACTTTGGTGGCCAGAAATTTAGTTTATGGCACATTGGTGGCCAAAGGCGTCGTTTATGTTTCTTTGGTAGCCATAGGCGTCGTTTATGTCACTTTAACGGTTATAGGCGTTATTTACGTAACTTTGGTGGCCATAGGCATAGTTTATGTCATTTTGGTGGCCAGAAACGTAGTCTATGGCACATTTATGGCAATAGGCGTCGTTTATGTCACTTAGGTAGCCATAACCGTCGTTTATGTCACTTAGGAAGCCATCAACGCTACTTATGTCGCTTTGGTTGCCATAAACGTTATTTATGTCACTTTAATAACCATAGGCGTCATTTACGTAACTTTGATGGCCAGAGGCGTCATTTATGTCACTTAAATAGCCATATGTGTCGTTTGTGTCACTTAAAGGTCAAAGGCGTTGATTATTTTACTTTAATGGCCATAAGCGTTGTTTATGTCACTTACGTAACCATAAGCGTCGGTTACGTCACTTTGGTTGCCATAGGGGTCGATTATGTCACTTTAATTGCCATAAGCGTCGTTTACGTCACTTCGGTTGCCTTAGGCGTCGTTTACGTCACTTCGGTTGCCTTAGGCGTCGTTTACGTCACTTTGGTCGCCAAAGGCGTCGATTACGTAACTTCGGTGGTATTAGGCGTCGTTTACGTCACTTTGGTGGCCATAGGCGTCGTTGATTTCACATTAATGGCCATAACCGTCGTTTACGTCACTTTGGTTGTTTTAAACGTAGTTTATGTCACTTTGGTGACCATAGGCAACGTTTACGTCACTTTAATAACAGTAGGCGTTATTTACGTTACTTTGATAGCCATAGGCATGGTTTATGTCACTTAGGTAGTTATCAACGCTAACTATGTCGCTTTTGTTGCCATAAACACCATTTATGTCACTTTAATGGCCATAGGCGTCTTTTACGTAACTTTAATTGTGATAGGCGTCATTTATGTAACTTTGGTGGCCAGAAACGTAGTTTATGGCACATTGGTAGCCATAGGCGTCGTTCATGTTTTTCTGGTAGCCATAAACGTCGTTTATGTCACTTTCGTTGCCATAGGCGTCGTTTTTCTCACTTTAGTGGCCAAAGGCGTCGTTTATGTCACTTTAATGGCCATAGCCATAGTTTATGTCATTTTGATGGCCAGAAACGTAGTCTATGACACATTGGTGGCAATAGGCGTCGTTAATGTCACTTAGGTGATAATAAGCTTCGTTCACGTCACTTTGGTGGTAATACACGTCGTTTATGTTACTTTAGTGGCCATAGGCGTCGTTTACGTCACTTTGGTAACCATAGGCTTCGTTTACGTTACTTTGATGGCCATAAGCGTCGATTATGTCACTTTAACGGCCATAAGCGCCATTTACGTCACTTTAATGGCAATAGACGTCATTTACGTAACTTTAATGGTGATAGGCGTCATTTATGTAACTTTGGTGGCCAGAAACGTAGTTTATGGCACATTGGTGGCCATAGGCGTCGTTTATGTCTTTTTACTGGTAGCCATCAACGTCGTTTATGTCTATTTGGTTGACATTGGCGTCGTTTTTCTCACTTTGGTAGCCATAGGCGTCGTTTATGTCAGTTTAATGGCCATAAACGTCGTTTATGTCACTTAAATAGCTATAGGCGTCATTTATGTAACTTTGGTGGCCATAGGCATCGTTTATGTCACTTCGGTTGCCAGAAACGTACTTTTTAGCACATTGGTGGCCATATGTCATTTATGATACCATAGGCGTCGATTATGTCACTTTAATGGCCATAAGCGTCGTTTACGTCACTTTGGTAACCATAGGCGTCGTTTCCGTCACTTTGGTGGCCATAGGCGTCGTTTATGTCACTTTAATGGCCATAGGCGTCGTTTCCGTCACTTTGGTGGCCATAGGCGTCGTTTATGTCACTTTAATGGCCATAGGCGTCGTTT
>NW_019384568.1:442232-457319 GCF_000671375.1 Centruroides sculpturatus
CCTCCGGAGTCGGGTCAAGCCCTCTCCCGGATGACGGTCTCGTAAATTGTCACCTAATGTCTATTTTTCGGTCCCGGAGAGGAGGAAGCCGTCTCAGCCACCGCCCCCTCCACAGGAGTGTCAGTAGGACCTGCTTTGAACTCGATGTAAGGTGACCGTCCAAAGTTTCCCCGACGGTCGATCCCTCGATCGTTCTCACGATTGACGACCGTGAATCTGTCAATTAGGGCTGGAATGCGACAATTAAATCGTCTCGCACCCCGTTCCTTGGTCACACCGGTCCTATTTACGTAATAAGTCACCGATATATTGACTTTAGCTCGACAGCCGGTTTCCGTCCGAGGGGGAGTGTGTGGTCCCGGCCTCACACGTCGTTTATGTTACTTAGGTAGCCATAAGCGTTGTTTATGTCACTTAGGTAGCCATCAACGCTACTTCTGTTGCTTTGGTTGCCATAAACGCCATTTATGTCACTTTAATGGCTATAAACGTCATTTACGTAACTTTGGTGGCCATAGGCGTCATTTATGTCACTTAAATAGCCATAGGCGTCGTTTATGTCACTTAGGTGTCGTTTACGTCACTTTGGTTTTTATAGGCGTCGTTTATCTTACTTTGGTGGTTATAAGCGTCGCTTATGTCACTTTAATAATTATAGGCGTTATTTACGTAACTTTGGTGGTTATAGGCATCGTTTATTTAACTTTGGTGGCCAGGAACGTAGTTTATGGCACATTGATTTCCATAGGCGTCGTAATGTTATTTTGGTTGCCATAGGCGTCGTTTATATCACTTTAATGTTTATTGGCGTCGTTCATCTTACTTTGGTGGCCAAAAACGTCGTTTATCTCATTTAAGTGGCCATGAACGTCGTTTATGTCAGTTTAATAACCATAGGCGTCGTTCACGTCACTTTGGTAACCATAGGCGTCGTTTACGTCGCTTTCGTAGCCATAGGAGTGGTTTAATTCACTTTGGTGGCCATAAGCGTCGTTTATGTCACTTTAATGGCCATAGGCGTCGTTTACGTCACTTATATGGCCATAGGCGTCGATTATGTCACTTTAATAGCCATAAGCGTCGTTTACGTCACTATGGTTGCCTTAGGTGTCGTTTATGGCACTTTGGTGGCCATAGGCGTTATTGATGTCACTTAAATGGTAATAGGCGTCGTTTATGTCACTTTGGTGGCCATAGGCGTCGTTTATGTCACTTAGGTGGCCATAAGCGTTGTTTATGTCACTTAAATAGCCATAAACGTCGCTTATGTTACTTAGGTGGCCATAGGCGTCGATTATGTAACTTTAATGGCCATAAGCGTTGTTTACGTCACTTTGGTGGCCAGAAACGTAGTCTATGGCACATTGGTGGCAATAGGCGTCGTTTATGTCACTTTGGAAGCCATCAACGCTACTTATGTCGCTTTAGTTGTTATAAACGCCATTTATTTCACTTTAATAACCATAAAGGTCATTTACGTCACTTTGGTGGCCATAGGCGTCGTTCATGTGACTTTAGTGGCCATAGGCGTTGTTTATCTCACTTTGGTTGCCATAGGCGTCGTTTATGTCACTTAGGTGGCCATAAACGTTGTATATGGCATATTGGATGTTATAGGCGTCGTTTATAACAACACCAAATGATCGCCTAATTATCGGGCTATAATATGGCTATTTTAAATGATTGGAATAATGGCGTCGTTTATGTTACTTTGGTGGCTATACGCGTCATTTATGGCACTTTAAAAACAAAAGGCCTCGTTCATGTCACTTAGGTGATAATAGGCGTCGTTTTCGTCACTTTGGTAGTCATAGGCGTCGTTTATGGCACTTAGGCATATTTCTTTTCGTATAACTCGTATATTATTTGTAATAATGCCGATATTCGTTAAGTCATAATAAATTTATGACTACACACAAGTCATAATAAATTTATTACACACGTTTCAAGAAGTTAGTTTCTATATACTTTAGTTATTTTTCTATCGTTAAATAATAAATCAAGCCTTAGATTGTTTAATCATCTAAATTATTTACTTTTATATTTACACGCACTAATTTGATACCACAAAAATTGGTAATTTCTGATTATTGCCCTTTTTAAAATTTTTTTGACTTAATTCTAAAGTAATGAACTACAGTTAAATATTTGTAGTCCGTTATTTGCCAATCCGATACGTCCAGTAATTCGACACCGCCGGAGCGATATATGAAATACAGAGAGTCTACTGTATTTCATTTTTACACCTACGTTTATTAATGTTTTCTAAAAACCATTGGACATACTTCTATGAGGATCAAAAATTTCGTGTTACAAACCATAATATTTTATAAACTTTGATTAAACTTTAAATACAATTCTATAAAGACGGAAGAGGTTTATAAAAGAAAGAAAAAATACTTTAAACAGAAAGCCAACCGACAAAATGTTTCCATAAAATCGGTTCAAAACTCGATTCTCACGAGTTGCGTTGCTTGTTGAGATGAGTAAATCTCTGTGTCACAATTGTGTCACCCGTCACTTCATTGGTCCAAGGAGATCGTCATCTCTGTATCGACCTAAGAATACAGTGGTGTCATCCTGACGTGGTATCGAAGATATACCAGCTCTTTTGTCACACTTCTATTTCGTGTTAAAATGACCCTTCCAAACAATAACAATTTCGCAATTCTTACGAATATGACAGTATTTTTCAGATTTTTCAGATATAATTGTGTAACACTGTAACGTAATTTAATCTAAAAAAAATTTCACTTGTTCTTTATATACACGATAGTATCTTTTGTAAACTGAAGCTCGACTGGATAATTTCTGCTTGTCCACTACGAGAAAATTACACCCTTGTAAATTTGTCTAAAAGAAATACGTCATAAATATTGTCATTCGTTCTGCATAAATTATAAGCACGAGCATTCGGAAACACAAAAACAACGTGTAATGTTTCCATTGACAAAATCATATTTTAATATTTTCAATTATATTTATCTTAATTTATTTATTTCAATGTCATATTTAAGTAAGTTTATTTTTTAAAATGTGTAATTACAGTAACAATTAAATTTCAACAATAATTGAAAATGAATATAAAGTAACAATGACTTTCATTTGTTAGTATTGTTTTGTTGTGACAAATTCATCTTCAGTTTTAATATCCACATCAAAAATTTCTTATTTCCTGTGTTTTACTTTTAATATTTAAAGTTTAAGATTCGCGTTGTCTTCATCACTAAAAGATAAGTATAAATCCAACTTTTGATCATTGCAAGAGTTATTATTAATATAAAGTCTTTTTATTTTCAGCATACAAGTAAGGCGAAAGCTATGTGTCCAGCATTAGCACATTACTGGTTGATTACTTATGATTTTACGTTTATTTCAAGTATGAACTTAATCTAAAATATTTAAAAAAAACATTCTTCATCTTATTATTATTGCTCCGAGGTTCGTACTTCTTCTGATTTAACTACATGGAAATGTGTTAAATTCGAGACGTAACATGTACTACATGCAAACCAGGAAAAGCAAGAGTGTACAGTGTGTTGCTCGTCTGATGCGTCAATCAAATCTACAATAATAGTTTTCAACAAACTTTCAAAGACATTAGCAGTACTTTCGTTTCGGAAATGGCGCCATTCCAGTTTTTCCCGTAATGACGATTCTGCCTATTCATTACGGGGTTNCATTACTGATTGATTACTTATGATTTTACGTTTATTTCAAGTATGAACTTAATCTAAAATATTTAAAAAAAACATTCTTCATCTTATTATTATTGCTCCGAGGTTCGTACTTCTTCTGATTTAACTACATGGAAATGTGTTAAATTCGAGACGTAACTGTAAAAACACCAATGGTGTCCGTATTTCACGCATCGCCATCTGGAATGAACTTATGTCTGTCAAGACCAAAATTTATAAAACGTGAACATCACACAGATTAATACGTACCCCTAAGTCTCTGGAACGGAATACATGCACCAGTGAACCTACAACTACACGATTTATATTTTAAAAATAATTAAATTCACTTAGCATTCAAAACTTGCGAATTTTGAAAAAAACANGTTTCGGAAATGGCGCCATTCCAGTTTTTCCCGTAATGACGATTCTGCCTATTCATTACGGGGTTTCTGGACAAACAAAAAACCCACGGAAGAGGGTGAGACCTTGACGATGGTTCCGTGGCTTCGAATGGAATTTATTTCCTGTCACTAACTTCACCCGGCAGAAGGCCAAAAATAATTCCAAAATATGAATTTCTTATTCACATTTATTGTTACGGCTGACCAGCGGGCGAGTGAATAAAACAACTGAATGCAGGTATCGGATAGTGAGTTTGCGCCTGGTGAACCTGCTAGTCACATGGGATTTTTTGACGTTAATTAAATCTGAATAGGAGACACTCTCTTATAAAACACTTCTTTTGGCAGGTCGCCCGTGTGTCGCGTTGCTGTATATATGCATGTTTATTGGTTGAAACAAAACCATTCATTCTTATAATACAATTTACTTTTTATTCGATATTGTTGATATTTTGCAATGTTATCCGAACGGTTATTAAAAACAATCATTAATTTATTTAGAGTATTATATCAGGAATAATATTGTACATCTGACTTACAGTGAGTTATGGTGTATTGCATTTTTTTCGTTTTTTTTTAGTTCGTTTCGTTTTTGAGTCCAGTATAGGTCTATTTCCGCAGGTCTTGTCTGATTACAAGAGGACGATCGGAAGGACAGAAACGGGCTGGGTATATTTGGACAGACCTCCTGCAAAAATTTTTGGGATTTTTCGGTATATCTGGAATGATTCTTGAGTTGCCCAGAGCTGTAGGACAACATATTAACGGCTGGACATCCGGCTGTCCGATGAGGTCTGCTAATACGAATGAAAGGCAGTGTTTCGAGCAATACTTTTTACGATAAACCATGACGATCAGGATGGAATTCGAACAGTGTTCTTATAGGTTTGTGAACTTTCACAGACCTTTTTCCAACTTCAACAAAAAATATTTATCAGTTTGCTGTGATTTAATTTAGCAACACATTTTCTGGTTTTGTTAGCACCTCTTAATTTCAATAACGAAGCGAATATAGAATATAAAAGTTAGACTATTAGTAATTTAAAAAGTAATAATTATATACAGTTAATTATAAAACGTGTTTATTTATTTCACTTTAAAAAATTTTAATTAAAGTTGTTTCTATTTGGCAATTTGCTGTTGCTTTCGATATACGTTCTATCTATGGTTACAGTCGATCGGTATCTATGGCAATAATCATGTATTGACGTAATTTCTTTTGAAAAGTCATAATGAGTGTTTCTAAATGTCTTCGATAAATTCTTAGAAGATTTTATTAATGAATCGAGGATTATACACAATCCTGATATATCTAATGTCATAAAACTAATGGATTCATATTGATCGAGTTACTTTATGGACAAGTATTGATCAAAGTTATGGCAACGCAACACGTAGGGGTGATGTCTTCAGGTTCTAAGACAGATGTATTTTAATTAGATAAATTGTCCTTTTCTGTATTTTACTTTGCAAATATTTATACAAAAATTTAGTAACGAGTTGCTGAACATTCCCGACAACATTTGCTGGCACTATTTATTATAAAAAGGTTTTTAATCAAATTATCATATTTTTAATTATTATAAAATGACAAAAAGCTTAATTTTGACAACAGGGGTAGGTTTTATTTTTCAAAATTGTAAGTGGTAATAACAAGTAAATTCGTCATTAAGTCCTACCCTATTGAAGATAGACATGATCCTTTTTATCTCCCAATCCCTTCTTCCTTTAATAACCAAAATTTAATAGCATCGATCCCACTCTAGTACATTCACCTCCTTGCAAAATTTTAGAAATTTTTGACCAAAAGCGCAGGAATTATTAAGTTTCAAAGAGGGTGAACAAAATAGTGCTTCCCACACACACAAACTCCACATATAAAAAAAATTCGCGAGATTTTTCTGTTTCTTTGTATTTCTAGACGTTTCGAGGTGTCCCGAGTCCAAAAATGTAAAAATCTTCGAGGTCTTTTCTTGATCATTCGCCATATTTTCTCTCTGTTGTGTATAACAACAGGGAAAGTAAAAACTAAGTATTGTATTCAGTAGAATTTTCAAGAAACCAGCGAAAATAACTGCTTATTATTTCGACGAGAAAGATGCTACTAAGTTGCGTGTTGATCCAATTATTGATTGCACGAAACATGCCAAATATAGAGATTTTTGAGATTTATTTTAATATTTTAGTAAACCTTACTAAAGGCTACGATTTCTGTATGAAATAAAATAAGTGAATTGAACTTGGATCATTAAATTTTCCTTACAGTTGAAGAGGTGTAAGACAACAAATATACAAAACTAATTTGATTATTATGCTGTATATAACTTCTGCCCGAAATATATAAATTCGTAAACAATAAATGTCATTGCCCACATTACAATTCTGTATCTGGTGCTATAAATATTCTTAGGATGGAAACTGGACTGATTAAGGAGGTGACAGAGATACTTTTTGGAGATTCCATCTGTGTCGATAGAAGACAACCAACCCAACACAATCGACACGCCTCTCTGAAAAAAAACCCTTCTATGCGCCTTTTCGGAGTTCTTTCCTAGCATTTGTCCCCCATCGGTGCAGGATCCACTTGTTTACAGGCATTGCCGATCTATCGCATCATATGGTGTTATTTTATTAAAAAATAAATTGTATTATAAAAATGAATGGTTTTGTTTCAACCAGTAAACATACATATATACAGCAACGCGACACACGGGCGACCTGCCAAAAGAAGTCTTTTATGGGATAGTGTCTTCTATTTAGGTTTTATTAACGTCAAAAAATTCCATGTGACATCAGGCGCAAACCCACTATCAGATACCTGCATTTAGTTGTTTTATTCACTCGACCACTGAAGAGCCGTAAGAATAAAAGTGAATAAGTAATTTATATTTTGGAATTATTTCTGGCCTTCTGCCGGGTGAAGTTAGTGACAGGAAATAAATTCCATTCGAAGCCACGGAACCATCGTCAAGGTCTCACCCTCTTCCGTGGGTTTTTTGTTTGTCCAGAAACCCCGTAATGAATAGGCAGAATCGTCATTACGGGAAAAACTGGAATGGCGCCATTTCCGAAACAAAAGTATTGCTAATTATGGACACATAGCTTTTGCCGTACTTGTATGCTGAAAATAAAAAGACTTTATATTAATAATAACTCTTGCAATGATCAAAAGTTGGATTTATACTTATCTTTTAGTTATGAAGACAACGCGAATCTTAAACTTTAAATATTAAAAGTAAAACACAGGAAATAAGAAATTCTTGCTGTGGATATTAGAACTAAAGATGAATTTGTCACAACAAAACAATACTAACAAATGAAAGTCATTGTTACTTCATAATCATTTTCAATTATTGTTAAAATTCAATTGTTATTGCAATTACACGTATTTTTTTAAAATAAAGTTACTTAAATATGACATTGAAATAAATAAATTAAGATGAATATAATTGAAAATATTAAAATATGATTTTGTGAATGGAAACATTACACGTTGTCTTTGTGTTTCCGAATGAACGTGCTTATAATTTATATAGAACGAATGAAACTATTTATGACGTACTGTGCACGGAACGTATACCACGGTAGATACGTTCCGTGTTTTATGAAATTCATGTTTTACGAGTCCTTAAATACATGAGCCAATCACAGCCCGGCTCGTATGCAGTTTTCGGATTACGGCTGTTTGAAATGTTTCCTTCCATAAAATTAATCGATTCTAGACTAATTTGACTCAACACTTTCAAAACACGTATAATTTTATGGGAATAATCCATATAAAGTATGCTAAATACATAAAAAAAATTATCGGATTACTTACCGAGTGTGCACCGTTCGACGACGCCATTGCGTAAGCTTGTTCTCGTTGTGAAGTGGCGTATCGAACGGCGGGCTCGTATTTCCTGATAAATTATTTTTCTGCGATAAATTTGCTGAACTTTGGACACATCATTAATATAAATATAATTTTTATGGCCTTAAATAATAAATAGATTTTGGTAGGTTCGCTGCTCGTTTAAACTGAACGGTTTGATCAACATCCGTTATTGGTCTACATTCGACTAATCCTGTCTCGACACGAGTCGGTGATGACGTTTTATCGTTTCATACGAGTCTCTTTTAGCGTGTTTATACGAATACAATCGCAATTTTTCGCAGTTATATACGAATCCGCATTATATCAACCGCGTTTTATAGGGGGGTCTACTGTATTTCTTTTAGACAAATTTACAAGAGTATAATTTTCTTGTAGTAGACAAGCAGAAGAGATTGATGTAATTCAGTCGAGCTTTAGTTTACAAAGAATACTATCGTGTATCAAAAGAAGAAGTTAAATTACATTACAGTGTTACACAATTATATCTGAAAAATCTGAAAAGTACTGTCAGATTCGCAAACAAATGCGAAATTTGTGTCTTAATTTATAGCACTATATTGTGTCAGAAGCATAAACAAATAGCAAAGCACGGTTTCATATCATCAAAAAAATCAATTGCGAAATTGTTACTTTTCGGTGTTGTCATTTTAACACCAAATGAAGAAATGTCTAATATGAAACCATTTAAAAGTATTGGATGGATGCGAGTTAGCGCCTCACCAATGGGCTGACCACGTGCAATTTGTCGGGTTTTCAACGTGGGTCTAACATCTGAATACAAGCCATGAAAAGCTGTTCCTATACGAATGGCATGGTTCATACCCAAGTTTTGGGTACTTTATCCCTACATTTTTATATTTAGTGCGTATACGTAAAAATTATATATTTCCGTATAACTCGTATATTATTAGTAATAATGCCGATATTCGTTAAGCACTACACACAAGTCATAATAAATTTATTACACACTTTTCAAGAAGTTAGTTTCTATATACTTTAGTTATTTTTCTATCGTTAAATAATAAATCAAGCCTTAGATTGTTTAATCATCTAATTATTTACTTTTATATTTACACGCAATAATTTGATACCACAAAAATTGGTAATTTCTGATTATTGCCCTTTTTAAAATTTATTTGACTTAATTCTAAAGCAATGAACTACAGTTGAATCTTTGTAGTCCGTTATTTGCCAATCCGATAGATCCTGTGATTCGACACCGCCGGATCGATATATGAAGGGTACGGAGAGTCTACTGTATTTCATTTTTACACCTACGTTATTAATGTTTTCTAAAAATTATTGGACATACTTCTGTGAGGATAAAAAATCTCGTGTTACAAGCTTTAATATTTTATAAATTGTAATTAAACTTTAAATACAATTCTATAAAGACGGAAGAGGTTTATAAAAGAAAAAAAAGTAGAGGAGAAGGTTGTATTATGGAACCCCAATTACATTTTAGTGAATTGTAAACAAGGTATCGTAACTACACCCACATTTTTTGTGCGAAAAGTACTGGTAACTAGTAAACTAAATGTTCCTAATTGGAGTTTTCGCTAGTGTAATTATAAGTATGGTTTTTGAAGGCTTTTGTACAAAAAGTCCGAAAGTAGGCTTAGAGAAAATCGGATGGTAATATGGAACCTTACTGTATATTTTCAAAAAAATGCTTTAATGTAGCCAAAAACAAATAGGAAAGGACAACAAATGTTAAATAATTACCAAATTATTTACTCCAATGTATTTTATCGCAAAAATGCTTTTATAATAGAAAAATATGACCTCCATCAACAATATATATTCCAGCAGCTCTTTTTCGATATTCTCGGGAAGAATTGGCTTTCTACCTAGTGTCTTTTTCACAAATTGCTCTGGAGGAATGTCTGCTTGCAAATAGAAAGTTCGGAGGAGTTGAGTTCCATATTACTGTAAAAGCACCAATGGGGTCCGTATTTCACGCATCGCCATCTCGAATTAACTTATGTCTGTCAAGACCAAAATTTAAAAAACGTGAACATCACACAGATTAATATGTACCCCTAAGTCTCTGGAACGGAATACATGCACCAGTGAACCTACAACTACACGATTTATATTTTAAAAATAATTAAATTCACTTAGCATTCAAAACTTGCGAATTTTGAAAAAAACAAATTTGCTGATTAAATACGGACAACCGTTTAACTGAAGTAAAACGGGTTTTCCCCTTGCTATGGATGTCTGCCTAGTTCAGTTCAGCCACATTCCGCTACAGTTCGCCTTTATTATCAGTTCGAAATGGGGTGGTTCCATAATACCCGCAGTGTTCCATAATACCACCTTCTCCTCTACTTTTAACGGAAAGTCAACCGACAAAATGTTTCCATAAAATCGGTTCAAAACTCGATTCTCACGAGTTGGGTTGCTTGTTGAGATGAGTAAATCTCTGTCACGATTGTGTCACCCGTCACTTCATTGGTCCAAGGAGATCGTCATCTCTGACGAAATCAGGAAAATGTTCAAAAGGAACCCGATCAACAGTATAATATAAAGTATTTATCCTGTCCGCGCATTATTGTAGCTGTCTCTCAACTCCCTATAAACTGATAGCGAATGCGATTGTAAATCAATGCCGAACGCGATTCACTTAGCTTACATTTAGCAAAATACTAACTTTTGTAAACTTAAATGAATTCTGATGTATAAACTTAGATATATTTTAAATAAACGCTTATTTATGTTATAGGCATTTCTGAGTGCTGTTCTTTCGTTCTTTTCTCCGTTCACTCCATTCCGGGTCCAAAACTCATACGTTACCGCTCGCGCGAATTTCTAGTCTCTGTATTGATTTACCTGACGTGGTATCAAAGATATACCAGCTTTTCTGTCACACTTCTATTTGGTGTTAAAATGACCCTTCAAAACAGTAACAATTTCGCAATTATTACGAATCCGACAGTACTTTTCAGATTTTTCAGGTATAATTGTGTAACACTGTAACGTAATTTAATCTAACAAAAATTTAACTTGTTCTTTATATACACGATAGTATGTTTTGTAAACTGGAGCTCGACTGGATCATTTCTGCTTGTCTACTACGAGAAAATTACACTCTTGTAAATTTGTTTAAAAGAAATACATCATAAATAGTTTCATTCGTACTGCATAAATTATAAGCACTTGCATTCGGAAACACAAATACAACGTGTAATGTTTCCATTCACAAAATCATATTTTAATATTTTCAATTATATTTATCTTAATTTATTTATTTCAATGTCATATTTAAGTAAGTTCATTTTTTAAATTGTGTAATTACAGTAACAATTAAATTTCAACAATAATTGAAAATGAATATAAAGTAACAATGACTTTCATTTGTTAGTATTGTTTTGTTGTGACAAATTCATCTTCAGTTTTAATATCCACATCAAAAATTTCTTATTTCCTGTGTTTTACTTTTAATATTTAAAGTTTAAGATTCGCGTTGTCTTCATAACTAAAAGATAAGTATAAATCCAACTTTTGATCATTGCAAGAGTTATTATTAATATAAAGTCTTTTTATTTTCAGCATACAAGTAAGGCAAAAGCTATGTGTCCAGCATTAGCACATTACTGGTTGATTACTTATGATTTTACGTTTATTTCAAGTATGAACTTAATCTAAAATATTTAAAAAAAACATTCTTCATCTTATTATTATTGCTCCGAGGTTCGTACTTCTTCTGATTTAACTACATGGAAATGTGTTAAATTCGAGACGTAACATGTACTACATGCAAACCAGGAAAAGCAAGAGTGTACAGTGTGTTGCTCGTCTGATGCGTCAATCAAATCTACAATAATAGTTTTCAACAAACTTTCAAAAACATTAGCAATACTTTTGTTTCGGAAATGGCGCCATTCCAGTTTTTCCCGTAATGACGATTCTGCCTATTCATTACGGGGTTTCTGGACAAACAAAAAACCCACGGAAGAGGGTGAGACCTTGACGATGGTTCCGTGGCTTCGAATGGAATTTATTTCCTGTCACTAACTTCACCCGGCAGAAGGCCAGAAATAATTCCAAAATATAAATTACTTATTCACTTTTATTCTTACGGCTGACCAGCGGGCGAGTGAATAAAACAACTGAATGCAGGTATCGGATAGTGAGTTTGCGCCTGGTGAACCTGCTAGTCACATGGGATTTTTTGACGTTAATTAAATCTGAATAGGAGACACTCTCTTATAAAACACTTCTTTTGGCAGGTCGCCCGTGTGTCGCGTTGCTGTATATATGCATGTTTATTGGTTGAAACAAAACCATTCATTCTTATAATACAATTTACTTTTTATTCGATATTGTTGATATTTTGCAATGTTATCCGAACGGTTATTAAAAACAATCATTAATTTATTTAGAGTATTATATCAGGAATAATATTGTACATCTGACTTACAGTGAGTTATGGTGTATTGCATTTTTTTCGTTTTTTTTTAGTTCGTTTCGTTTTTGAGTCCAGTATAGGTCTATTTCCGCAGGTCTTGTCTGATTACAAGAGGACGATCGGAAGGACAGAAACGGGCTGGGTATATTTGGACAGACCTCCTGCAAAAATTTTTGGGATTTTTCGGTATATCTGGAATGATTCTTGAGTTGCCCAGAGCTGTAGGACAACATATTAACGGCTGGACATCCGGCTGTCCGATGAGGTCTGCTAATACGAATGAAAGGCAGTGTTTCGAGCAATACTTTTTACGATAAACCATGACGATCAGGATGGAATTCGAACAGTGTTCTTATAGGTTTGTGAACTTTCACAGACCTTTTTCCAACTTCAACAAAAAATATTTATCAGTTTGCTGTGATTTAATTTAGCAACACATTTTCTGGTTTTGTTAGCACCTCTTAATTTCAATAACGAAGCGAATATAGAATATAAAAGTTAGACTATTAGTAATTTAAAAAGTAATAATTATATATAGTTAATTATAAAACGTGTTTATTTATTTCACTTTAAAAATTTTATCAATTTATTATTTTCGTGATAAAATTTATTATACTTCGATGAAAAATATCATTCTTACAGAAAAGTATTTTGCATCACAAATTTCAAGTGTCGTTGTTTAAAGCTTTTCGATTCAATGCAATATTTGAAAGTTTAAAAAATTTGAATAAGTTAATTTTAATTTTTAACAACTTAACGCAAAATATATAAAAATATTTTTAAAACTAATAAAACAGCAAAATTTTAGCTTGAACTAAAGCTGAAGTTTGGCAGAACATATATTCTCGGTTGTATTAAAGTCACTGTATTACCGAAAGCATCAATAATAAAGTACCTTTGTTTAGGAAAGTATTGGCTTATGTAGATCCTAATGCAATTCGAAATATTATTTTTAGAAAATTTACAAAGGTTTTACGTCGTTGATAATAGAAGATGCTATGAAAGAACAAACCTTCTACAGAATAATGATAAGCTATTATGAACACAAATATATGCAATTTCTATAGGCACTTTACATCACTTGAAGAAAATTGAATAACTAAATAATTTCTAAATTAAATTCGTCTGTTTCTTTACAGTGTTATTTCCAAATGTATAAGTAATTATTTTTTTAAATAAATTCGTCAGAATTTTAAGCTTAAACGCAGAAAAATGAAGAAGTTTAAGCCGAACTTTACTCGCCATGCCAGACGTAGCGAACGCCATTGTCAACCTTCTAGAATTGCCTAATTGCGTCGCTCGACGTCTGACGTTTACGTTTTAAGCTGCAAACGTCTGCCGAAAACTCTCTAATAACTATTTGTTTGAAAAATATTTGGAATAATTAAGACATTTTCGGTTGAAGTTTTGTTGGGATAATTTTAAAATATTAGACTAAAGCGAGCAATTTCTCTTAACAATGTGAATTTCATATTTTATATACAATGTATTAAAATGAATATAAATACACTTCATTTGTGGTGTTTGAGATAAGTCAACACAAATATGATTTATTCGAATTTCTCTGCTATTTATCACGCTTACAATATCTCATAGGAACATATGTTAAACTGTTAACATATGTTAATAAAATGAACTTAAGCAGCTTTTCAACATTCATTATGGAAGAAATTTTCCACATAAAATACGCCATAATTAGAAATCCCGCTATGAACAAAATTGAGAAAATGATAAACAGTACCATTAAAAAAATCTTAAGGTTAATGAATAATCATATGGTGTCCATTTCAGTTTTTCACCCAATAGAATTTCGATATTTTAACAGCAGAACACTGAATGCTAACGTAAGTGCAGAAGAAACTCATCAACAATTTCTGTATCTAATTGAAATAAAAAACTGAATAACTTATGTGAAAAACTTCGCATAAATTCTGTCGATAAAGATATTTATGAATACTCTTAACACGGTAAAGCATAAAAAGATTTCTATTCCTATTTGATATAATTGGTACAGAGAATACCTTTTCTCTGTCAACACATTGTATAATGTGTTGACTTATAAAACTGCAGCAACTGCAATGTTTTATTGGGTTCATACCAAATAGAAATCCAACTATAAGCAATGGGTGCAAATAGCAAAGGGGATGAATTGATGACGTTTCTTTTGATATTCGAATTGACGTTTGTAAAGAAGGATCCATGTTTTGAAATTGACAACGAATACAAGTTAACATGCAGATTTTACGATGATTTACGATGAAGTTTTTCTATTTAACAGTTATGTAAGTCGATCTTTCTGTTGGACAATTTGCTGTTTTATTTCGCAGCATATCCATACATTTCTAACGTACTGTACGTTGCGTAGAAGTAGACATTCTTTTGTTATGAGGGTACATTAAATATCTTTAATATGTTCTTGGATTTTACGATAAATCAGAAATTATGAACATTCTTCCCTAAATGGCTAACTTATGTCTGTCAACATAATTCTAACTAATGAACAAGTATTGATCACATTACGCCTGTAATGGACAAGACGGCTATTAACTAGGATGGAATTGCAAATTAATTCGACACGTAAATGGAAGACGTTGCTTCTTTAATAATGCAGCATGCAAGCAAAATTTTTCATGTCAGCAGCAAGGCACGTGCGACGTCCAATAGTTTAAATTATGAGACAGTAAAAGATTTGTCTGTCCCCTCAGAAAACTAAAT